>NC_066886.1:27944627-28164627 GCF_022985175.1 Labeo rohita | reverse complement strand
CGCTTGTAGTGGTTGCTACACTGCAAAGTATAAACACATTCTCTACACAAGTGTGTGAACACATGCTAATAGCTACACAAGCTCAGTTTTGTGAGTCACTGTATTTCGAAATTTTTCAGAACTCAAAACATAATGCTGGACAAATGCGTGACGCATTTGCAGAGTTTCCACATGGGGCACTTTTGCAACATTTGCATAAACATCTTCTAGAATCAGTTTTTTTCTGTCGCAGCACAGCAGTTTAAAGAGAATTTTGCTTAGCAAGTCAGTTAAAGTTAATTGGCTGTTTGGATTTTTTTCACTGATAATTAAACTAGAAATAGACAATTAAAATAAGACACTATAAGCCATTACGAACGAAAGGATCAATAATTTGATGATCCATTTTTCGCACTGCAGAAGTGGCATAGAAACAGCATCTAAAGCAGCATTTATAATACAATTACAATTGCATAAATAATGCTTTAAGATTAGTGTTTTGAAAACAATTATCTGAATCTTGAAATGAAATTATTTAAAAAAGTAGAATCTTAAAAATATGGAACTAAACCCACCAGGTGGTGGCAGCAAGTCACTGTCATATTGAGTGAGTCATTGAATTATTTACTCAACCAAATAAAGCAAGTGACTGTCTTTATGAATGGATTATTGAATCACTAATTCATTCAAAAATCCTGATTCATTCAGCAACGAGACACCGCTGTGTGTTGGATTTTGAGATGTTGCTGTAGCATTTAAAAGTGGAGGCAGATAAACGTGAGACTGCAACTAAATGATAGTAGAAATTGTGCATATGTCAGTGTATTTACTGGACGATTCAGTTGTGACATTTAGATTAAAAATTCTAAAAAAAAAAAAAAAAAAAAGCACGGATTGTTCACAAGAGATCTAATAACATGCATTTAGAAAATACAGAAATTTTAATTTAATGCTGGTTTTAAAAAAAATGTGACACTAAAAACACAAAAGCCTTTACACTGTCATTTGAATGTGACCCAATTCAGATTATTTGCTCACGTGTGATACAGATTGGATGTGATGAACGTGTAAACAGGAAAAAAAAAAAAAAAAAAAAAAAAAAAAAGCATACATTTGGATATTTTGAGATCAGTTTCAGGCCTCACTCATATGTGAAAATAAATGTGCCAATGCGACTGTCATGTAAACAGGCAGATCGGATTTTCTGAGGCATTGTGTTCTGCATGTCATTAAAACTGAGACAATTTGGTATTTTTCCGTGGTTTATTGATGTGATATTATTCTCAGGAGGAAACGTGTGGAGGCAGCATTGTTGCCAAGTCCAAAATTTTCTACTTTAACACTGTTGCTGTGGGTTGTTTTTCATGTCTGCGGGTTGAAGCGACCCCAATAATATGAAATTTAGCCCCTGGAATGTGTATTGCACCAGAGGAGCCCCATCGAAATGCGACTGAGCTAGTTTTGAGTAGAAATTAGGTGGGTTTAGTTACGAAAACTTGGCAACCCTGGGAGGCGGTAAATGACAACAACGAAGTGTAAACACATGAATCGGAAAACGGGTCAAAATTGAAAGAACGTGTAAACAGACTGATAAAGGCAGTGTAAACAAGGCCAAAGTGACTCATTGCAGCAGTCAAAATGTGTCTGTCTAGCACAAACTTTCATAGGCCAAAAGTCAAAAACTTGTGCCGCAGTATCCAAATAATACTCAGAATGCTTAACTAGTGTCACTTTAAAGTCTAAGAATGTCTACTTCAGCCTCATGGCTTCTTAAACAGGGTCTTGAATTTCTCTAACTGCATAGTAATGGGAATGAAAAAAATAAGACAGACATCAGGGCAGAGGAAGAATGTGTTTACGGCGGATTGTGGTGACAGTTTAAAACCATGTGTGACCCTGATCAAAGTATGGCCAATTCCACAAACCCTCAGAGTTATAAGGAGATCAATATAGAAACCACAGCTGCTAACACACAACAACACACACATACATGGAAAGCATTCATCATTCAATCACATCTGTCTAAAACATCTAAAACCTCGACTGCACACACACTGGCCCTGCAGAGTTCAGTTTCAATGAAATAGGGAACAATTAAGGACAGGAACAATGAAATCTAGAAAGTGAAAGGAGAAATGGTTCTAAATGTGTTTAAAACTTTTTCTTTATTCCTTATTCTTTATTCCTTTATTCTCATTTTAAACTTGATACACAAAAATAACTAAAACTGAAATGAAAATTAATAAAAACTATACATACTCTAGAAAAAAAAAAAAAAAAAAAAAAAAAAAAAAAAAAAAAAAATATATATATATATATATATATATATATATATATATATATATATATATATATATATATATATATTACAGTCATGTGAAAAAGTTAGGACACCCAATTGAATTTTTCTGTGTGACTTTATCAGTCTCTCACATCGTTCTGGAGGAATTTGGACCACTCTTCTTTTCAACGTTGCTCCAGTTTATTGAGGTTTGTGGGCATTTGCTTATGCACAACTCTCACCACAGTATTTGAGTCAGGATGAGCTCTGGACTTGGGCTATTGCAACACCTTGAATCATTTCTTTTCAGCCATTCTGTTGTAGAATTGCTGGTGTGCTTGGGATCATTGTCCTGTTGCATGACCCAATTTTGACCCAACTTTAGATGTCAGACAGATGCCCTCGCATTTGACTGTAGAATACTTTGATATACAGAGGAGTTCATGGCCAACTCAATGACTGTGAGGTGCCCAGGTCCTGTGGCTACAAAACAAGCCCAAAATGATCAGCCCTCCTCCAGCATGCTTGTCTTTTGGTATGAGGTGTTTGTGCTGATATGCTCTTTAGGTTTTCACCAAACTTGGCGCTGTGCATTATGGCCAAACATCTCGACTTCGGTCTCGTCTGTTCAAAGGACAGTATTCTAGAAGACTTGTGTTTTGTTCAGATGCAACTTTGCAGACCTAAACTGTGCTGCAATGTTTTTTTTTTTTTTTTTTATATAGAAGATGCTTTCTTCTGCCAAGTCTTCCAAACATGCCATTTTTGTCCCATATTTTTCTAATGATATTGTCATGAATTTCATCATTTAACATGTGAACTGAGGCCTGTAGAGTCTGAGGTGTAGTTCTTGGGTTGTCTGCCGTTTCTCTGAGGTTTACACGGTCTGATCTTGGGGTGAATTTTCTGGGGCGTCCACTCCTGGAAGGAGAGGTGTCTGTTTTAAATGTCTCCCACTTGTGAATAAACGTCAGATTGTTTGGAATTGGTCGTTTTACTCTTCTCAGATTGATGGCAACAACAATTGCTTCTCTAAGATGATTGCTGATGTCTTACCTCCTTGGCATCATGTTAACACACACCTGAAGGCTCCAGACCAGCAAACTGCCAAAGCCTATGCTTTTATAGAGGCGCTCAGACTTGCTGATGATCAGGTAATCAAAGGTATTTGATTAGCACTGCTTGACTTATTTACCCTCTTAATTCCAAGGTTACCAGTAAGTGTCCTCAGTGTCCTAACTTTGTCACACATGGCTTTTCCATTTTGGCTTTATTTTTTCAATAAATAATGACACGGTGCAATTTGTCATGTGGTGTTGTTCATCTGAGGTTTTATTTTCGAAATTGTAAGACCAGCCAAGAACCAGTTTTTTTTAATAATGTCCTGATATGGAAAACCATGGAATTCAATAGGTGTCCTAACTTCTTCACATGACTGTATATATATTTTAATTCTATTTCTAATTTTCATTAACTTTATGTACTAAAATAACTACAACCAGAATAAAAATGAATAAAATCTACATAGACAAAACTGAAAAATAACTAATACCAATGACAAAAACAAAGTTACTAAAACATTAATGAAGCTACATACATTAGCATTAACTAATGGTTTCAGGAAATTAGAAAATTCTGAAAATTCAGGAAAAAAATTCTAAATAATAAGAAAACTAGAGTAATATCTCAATGATAAAATGCTAAAATAACATTGTTTATACAGAGATAGAGCAGACATTTCATGTATGCCTAGTGAGAAGTGAGCACGGGAGTGTGTGTATAACACACATACACACACAGAGCGGGGCCGATCGCCATGGAAACAGCGTATAGACTAGCTTTGTTGAGTTGTTACATAATCAAAGGGCCTCAATGGATGATTAGGTGGTTCTTTCTGTCCGTCTTTCTATCACTAACTCTCTCAAATAGCTACTCTCATGCAACAACACGTGGTCAGACCGGGCATCGGTTAAAACAGCTTCTGCCATCTTAAGAAACATGTGAATCATTATAAAACGAGTCTACACCCAAAAATTTAGAAATGCTTGTGGTGAAGCGTGTATGAGTGTGTTTAGGGCAGACCAGATGCTTTATATTCTCTGAGGTCCATGTTAAAATACACAGATGAAAATATGTGAAATGTTTCAACTGAGCGCAAATATATGCCGACAGTACATTCCTATAATGTTAGAAATGTGGCATAAATTATGCCGGGCTCTACAGCTTTCAAGAGAAAGAAATAGAAACGCTATTGAGGTGGAAGGAACATGACAAAGACAGAAAGAGACAGACAGAGATGCTCTGTTTGTCTTAGCCAGCATTTTGCCATGAATGGATGCTGAGGTTTCCATGGCAACAACATCGCAGCTTCTTTAGTAGGCCGATATCCTTGAGAGATTTTCGGTATTTTTAGCTTATGTATTATTCGGCTGTTCTCTCTCTCTCTCAATACATGCATGTGACTCTACAATAATCTACAAGGACAGGTGGATCAACACTAGAACATGAACGCATCCAAATGCAAGGTCCAATTATGTATTATTATTTTTACTTGAAGACTGTCATTTGCACTGTATTAGTGGGACTGAATGGAAGTCCAAAAATATCGTTTTCCCAGTGGACAAATAGGTAGTCCTGACCGAACTCACACCACTACATAAGTAAACCCATTAAAAGTTTGACACACTTCAACTTGAACATTAACTTTGTTGGCCTCAGGATTATTTGGGTCATTGTGGAGCATCTCTTTTACATTTGAAATTCTGGTCAATTACATGATACTCATTTTTATGTTCAGATTTAGGGGCGAGCAATATACTGGTAGACACGATTAACTGGTAGAAATTTGTCAGCCAGTAAAGATTTTGGGCTATTGTGTCTATCGTGGTTACACGCTTGATTTTGGTCATATCAGATCTAATATTTTTTTCAATAATATGTTAAAGAAGTGTTATATATGCATTAAAATGTACTTTTTAAATATTTTGGAGGAGGGGGGGGTTGTCTGCCAAATAAAAGTCAGGTGACTTTTATGTCATGCAGAAACAATTTCTAACAGTAAATATATCATAGTATCATAGAGAAGACCCTTCATTGATCTTTTTTTGGCAAAGCAAGGTTATTTCAAGTAATAAAATGCCATGCAGTTTGCCTCCCTAAAAAAATATTAACATCTTTTTTTTAAAAGATTAAAAATGATAAGATGTTCAAACTCAGATGCATTTAAGTAATAAAAAAAAAGGTGTTGGGCGATATGCTCAATTTTCATATCGTCCTATCATCAGCCTGTGAGATCGCCGATACATGATATTATTGTGCTAATTTATTTAATTATTTCTTTGCTGGAAAGTGAACCAGCACCAGCATAAGGTTAAAAGCAGCCTAATGTTTTTAACATGACTTAATTTGTTTAACAGGAGAACAATTTAATAGAAATATTGTAAGTTACGAATGCTTACATTTCCTTAGTTATTCAAAGAGCATCTATAGAAAACGAAGAACATTTACATTATTAAAGAACATCATCACTGACTAGCCTAGTCTAGTGCAAGTTTATGCACTTTAAAAAACACTTCCGGTACCATGATGAATAAAATCTCCTACCCTTTATTTACACGGCACACGTCTGCGGCACGAAGGAGGGGGCATTTGCGAGCTATGCTCCCCAAAACGAGCTACTTTTCCATCCTTTCCCCTCCTTGCTGAACTTGATCGAATTCGAAAGCGAAACCGTAAAAACAGTGCACATAAAGCGATTGCACGAAGCTGCTCTCTGCACTGCATCACTAAAGTTAGGCACCTAGTCTATTTTTGACGGATAATAATAATAATAATCGTCTTGCTATCGTCAAAGGCATCAGTAACAGGCGATATCTCTGACTGATCTCTCTCTTTAACGTAAATCACAGCAGCGTCCATCTGTGAAGGATGTGGGCTGTCAAACATACACAACTGTTAGCCAATCATAGCAGTGGGAGTTTACTTCTGAGTCTACAATCCACTACGCCTATTCAAACAGTGTCTTCTGCTGAGGGGGGTTAAAAACAGGACAAATAAATTCTGATGTTTTTTTGATGTAAAAATCTTGATAACATTATAAGTAAACCTCAGAGAACAGTACTACAGTACAAAAAAAACTGTTTAAGACTCCTTTGAACGCATCCTTTGAAAGTAAATGAAAATAACTTAGTTAATCAGCAAAAGTTGAAGGCACCATTTTTGATTATTTATTGATTTAGTTGTAAATGCTTCAAAATTGACTCTTTGAATCTTTACCTTATATCCTGTGTGTGCACGGTTCTTCGTATGAGGTGTGGTGGAGCACAGCTCGATGGCTTCTGGCTCATGAAAGATCACTGTAGGCAGCGGGTCCTTCCGGAGCGTCAGCACGTTCAGTTTGGTCTTTAGCATGGTCTGTAAATGCTGAAAAACCAAAGAGCTTAGTTTAGACTACAGTTTGAACATGTTTAACAAATACAGATTCACAGGTGCCTCTGTTTAAACTCATAAATCACCACTTCCACAACCTGGACGGATGAATGAATTGTTTGCGCATAACATCCAAGTTACTCCATAAAGTTTATGGCACACTTGTGTGATACTACACAGACGTCTGTCTCACTCACAGGCCACTCTCATTTTGTAATAGAGTGTTATGTAAGAAATACAAAATGAGAAAGTACTCACATGCTCAAACAATTTGCTAAGGGATATTTAATATAAAGTAATTTAAAATGAACATCACGAAGTAAACTATGATGCTCAGTGGGCATAATAATCAACTCTGTGGATACTAATTGAAGTTGGTACTTGAATTTCTTGTATAAACCTTTCTGGAACACTTCAGTTCTTATAAACTAACATTTATAAACTCTCATTAAAGAGTATAAAATGTTTCTGAGAATTTCTAAATAATTCTTATAAAGAAACAAATCATACGTCATTTGTCCATAAATGGGCCTATATACCAGTTGTGCTGTATATTAATGACAAACCAGTTCAAAAGAGTTGTTTGATCCTAAATCAGACTTATTATAAACTTAGTAAAAGTATTGTAAACTACATTTAATACATTTTACCGTGACAAAATTAGCCAAAATATAAACATTTATGGAGCATTTATGTAGTTCTTGGTAAATCACAGGTATTTACATTCACCTGATGAGAAGTCAAAGATGATAGAAAATATGGAAAAGTGGGCGAACTGAGCAAGTGAGACAGAGGAAACGAGTGAACGACAGAAGCCACATGTATAAACGCACCCTGAGCCCAGAATCAGCACTTTACAACTTTCTGAGAGAAAGAAACATTCCTGTGGTCTGGGGATAAAAGAATAAAGAGAGAAGCAGAGAGAAAAACAGGGAGAAAGAAAGAAAGGTTTGTTCAGGGGAGGGCGAGATGTTGAAACAAATCTGGAATTTTATTCATAATATTTTCACTGCGTTTAATTTTTATTCTCAGTCAGGAAGTCAAAAGAAAAAAAAAAAAAAACATTCAGAGACTCTATTAACAGCTTATTCTCCAGAAGACCGTAGAGATGGACGCCTTCCATGAAAATCAGCACGTGTTTGTGTTTAACTGCACTGTCATCGTCATTTTCTCGACCTTTATTTTGTGCTCAAATGTGTACCCAAACATGTCTGTCTGCATTTCCGCACAGTCATAATAAAATGCGTCTTCTAAAACAATGATAATACAAGGTTTGGTATGTTGACCTTAAACTTTCCTTCCTGAAATAAGATATTGTTTTCCAAACTTTACCTCCTACAGCGCGAAGGGTTCCTCTCCAGAGAGAGAGAGAGTTTCTGAGAAATAGGGGGACATTCTCAGAGGAACTTCCTCATTTCAGGAAGGCTCTACACACATTTTCTCCATTTATTTCAACACTGCGTGCACGTTTCAGTAACACAGGCAAGTTTTCAATGGGCTGATCCACAGGAACTCTTCTGTTTCACTTCCGTTTTTAATGGCTAACAAAAACAAGTGCTGAAGAAACATCACATGAGCTTCAAAAAGAAGCTTTAGTACCAAAGCAAAGAGCATTGTCAACAATTCTGAATTACTTTTAATTTGCAAGATGTTGCATGTAATGAGAACAATGTGACACAACTAATTCTTAACTCTCTATTCTCATATCTTTTATTTGCATATTTGCATTATATGTAGTTAATCTTTAAAATGCTAATAATCAAATAACTAGCTATTCTCAAAAATTATATTTTAGGTAATATATTTTTTCTATTAATATATTATAGGGCTGCAACTAATTCTCGCTTCTATTCGAATATTCAATTTTTTAATTAGCCTAACTTTAGTGATGCAGTGCGGTGAACCGCCTCAACGAGCTGCAGCACGGCGAGTATAAACACAAGCATTGGTTAGAGTGGCCACTTCAGAGCTGTAATGCACCACAGACGTACAGTACAGGGGGCGAAACACACGCCGAACCCGCAATCTACTCCGCGTTGGAGCCATAACGCGCCGCAGACGGGTGCAGTGTGTGGTAAGAGATTTATTCATCATACAGTGTAGATAGCTTCACTTATAACGCGAGTGTTTTTTACAAAGCATAAACTTGCACTAGAATAGGCTAGGCTAATAAGTGATGATGTTCTTTGATAATGTTTGGCTGCTTTTAGCCTCATGCTGGAGCTGGTTTCGGGCAATGAAACTAAGTATGTAAATAAATAAATACATTAGCATGATAATATCATGTATTGGCAATCGCGCAGGCTGAGGATAGGACCCAACACTACTGTAGCGTATTATTTACTCACCCTCCATGCATCTTAGGAGTATATGACTTCCTTCTTTCAGATGAATGCAATCGGAGTAATATTAGAAATTTATCCTGGCACTCCCAAGCTTTAGAATGGCATAGATGGGTGTTTCTCTTCATCAGTCCAAAACAAGTCCAATAATATGCATCCCCCCTCCGGGGGGTTATTAAAGTGTAGCGAATCGATGCGTTTTTGTAAGAAAAATATCCATATTTAAAATGTAAGAATCACTTTAATCTAGCTTGCGCTAACAGTTGTACACGGAACTTGCTTCTTTGACAAGGGGCGTGGCAGTACTGAAACACTGTCTAAGCTGTTCACCAATTGCAATGCGGTGGGACAGCTAACAAATCACAACACATTTAGTTTTTTCGGAAGGCGGGCCTTCATTAAACCAGGAACTATTCGAGCCTTATGTGCCAGGCTGGGAGAAATGTATTGTGATAATGTACATTACGTTAAAAATAATGCATTTTTTCGAACCACCAAGCATGAAAGCATGTTCTAGTACACCCCCAAAACAAAATCAAGACTTTGTAAAAGAGCATAATAGGACCCCTTTAAATAGGTTTAATATATGTGCTTTAAATATTTACATGCGTCTAGATACATACGTAACCTAAGCATACACAGGAGAATACATTATTATCTTTCTCAATATGCTAACTGTTCGTCACAATTTCAAAATGAAAGTTTAAACCCTGGCTCTGAGTTTACATGTTTTGATATCCACATATTCAAGAAATTACAGTGGCTGTCACTTTCAACATTTGAATTAAATGTTGTTGAGTCAACATAAACATGGATTAGATCGTGCAGTAAAGTGTAAAAAACAATTGTCAGGCCTTTGACACCCTCTGCAGTCTTTTGTTAAAATGCGTAATGCATATTAGCTCCATCATTTATAATACATTATGTATTTTAACAGTTTTGTTCAATAAAACCATATGATTACTTGCTTTTGATACTTTATTGGAACTGATTATTATTGCCTTATGGCTATTATATATATAGTAATTTTAAAAGCTATTGTTCACTTAAGTCTATTTTTATTACTACAAAAAATTCTCGATTAATCATCAGAATAATCAACAAATTACTTGATTACCAAAATAACTGTTAGTGATAACCCTTACATATTATTATTATTACTTTGATACTTTTTTTTTTAATACAAAAAAGACATACTGTCAATTTGAATTCAATCTGAAAAAATATTATCAACAGACTATGTTTCTATCCCTCACAGCCTTATGTTCCTTCACATTAAAAACGGCTACCATTCTTACTAGGGTCTATATCCTCCATCTCCCAGAATACAAAAATGCTTTGCCTGACTTATTTTGAACCTCCAAAATGTTTCTTACATTATCTCTCTGCTGAGGTCTTCACAATGCCTGCCAATATCTGCTACATTTTGATTCAAAACAATGTTCCTGGCCCAAACTGTTGCCAATGAGCTTCACTTAATGACTTCCACACCTGAACTACTAATGCCCTGAGTCTGTCATCTTCAACCAACCTTAATCTGAAGGGTCACATCTGCAGCACAGTGCCACACTTACAACAAAATAAGCCAGTGGTTCCCAAGCATGTTCCTCCTTAATAGTGCCTAATCAAACACACTGGATTTTACTTCTCAGTTCACTCATTAGTAGTCACCATCAGTAAATGGGTGTCAGATAAGGGAGATATCCAAAATGTTTTACTGATGGTTTGGAATTTCTTACTTTCATCAATTGATCTGAAAGTTTGAGTCCATTATTTGGTACATTTGCGTCATCAACATGAGTACTAATGCCAATTGGAGGTCCACAACAAATGCTCTAGTGAGAAAATGTTGTTGCAAAGTTGCCTTGTAAAACATGATGTTTTAAAAACGACTAAATACATTTAAACTTACTACAAAAATGCAATTAATTAAAAAAATATATATATGTAATTTTGCATCAGAGCCACAGAACATGTCACAAAGAGGCAATAAAAATAACATCCAACAAAAGAAAAAAAAAATACATATACGTGATCCTGGACCACAAACCAGTCTTAAGTAGCATAAGTATATTTGTAGCAATAGCCAAAAATACATTGTATAGGTCAAAATTATACATTTTTCTTTTATGCCAAAAAATCATTAGTATATTAAGTAAAGATCTTGTTCCATGAAGATATTTTGTAAATTTCCTACTGTAAATATTTTAAAACTTAATTTTGGATTAGTAATATGCATTGCTCAGAACTTAATTTGGACAAATTTTCTCAATATTTAGATTCCAGATTTTCAAATAGTTGCATCTCGGCCAAAACTGGTCTAATAAGCCATACATCAATGGAAAGCTTATTTATTCAGATTTCAGATTATGTATATATCTCAATTTTAAAAATTGACCCTTATGACTGTTTTTTATAATCTAGAGTTATATACGTTATTGAGCTTTACCTTGGGAAATCTGTCAAATAAGTTGCACAGCAATTACCAGTCATAATAATAGTTGTTAAAAGTTCTTTCGTAGACTAAGTATATGCAAAGACTGTCAATGCACATAAGAAAGCGATTGTGAGAAAATCTAACCTACTTCTATGAGGTCTACAACATAATACATGCACAAATACATTTAAATACACAATGTTTTTGTGTGCGTTCAAGAACAGGAAGTAGAATAACTTGTCTAATCGAAATGCATGTGCCCGCTGCCTGCTGTGTGTGAGTGAGAGACGGACTAAACTATGTCAGTGTTTAACACATTATACGGGCGTTTGTAGGTCTGTCCTGCAGTGATGGGTTTAACAAGACCAGGAGTGTTCATTCATATATCACTCACAGACAGAGACAGAAAGAGAAAAAAACGAGAGCGCTGGAGTGAGTTAGCGAGGTAGTGAGACAATGGAAACCGTTCAGGCAGATCTCTGGCGGCTATCAGCTTGATTACATCTGACAAGCCTCGTATTTCACACGCACACAGATTTAGCTGACTTCTGGCGATATTCCTCAGCAATTTGGTCTCAAAAATATAGGTCAGAAACACATAAACAGAGTTAAAGGCAACAGTCTTCACAATGCCTGCCAATATGTGCAACAATTCAAAACACTGTTCTTGGCCTTCACTGCTGCCAAAGGCCCTCACTTAATGACTTCCACAACTGAACTACAAAGCAATGAGTTTGCTGTCTTCACTCATCTTCAGAGACATTTGCAGCCACTATGACAATGATTTAGGCAATGTTTTCAAACTTAGTTTAACTGTTTGCACCAAACATGAGTTAGAAATTCCCCCATTCTGGTTTCAATAGACCATGGTGAACACAAGTTCAAGACATTTTTATGTTTTATTCTGACATAAAATGCATCAGTAATGCCCCTTGAGATATTTTTAAAGCTTTTACTTGACTTGGAAAAGGTGTCTGAATGGGACTACAGATGTTGACAGGAACAGGTAAACTCATCTACTCACTATATGCTTTCAAAGTCTCATCATGTTTATTATTACACTTGCAAACTATTCTAACTCTAACTTTCAGGGATAATGTTTTAAGTAAAGACTGAAAGTAGGACTGGGCGATATGGCAAAAAATTAAACTCTCCATTTATGATTTTTAAATAGTCAACTTGAAAATGTAGCTTTTTCTTTATTAACCCTCTAGTTGAAGGAAATTCTATTCTGAGTGCGCCACACATGAAGTCGTCAACATGACGTAAATACAACCACATACAAACTTGTCTTATACATATTATATGTTCAGAAATAATATGAAGAAAAATCTCAAAAGGTATAACACCTGTAGAAAAATAGTAACTATAAATCTTTTGTAAAAACAGTGAACAGCAGCTTTCAGTCTGTCACCATGATGCAAACATGAAATATCAGACATACAATAGTAGTTATTCGCAGATTTTTATTCGATTGCACTGCTTTTCCATAGTTTTTTCAATGTAAACATGGACACTTTTGACTGTTGCCCTCGCACCTCTTGCAGCGTCTAATGCATGAAATGAAATTATAAAAAGCAGTGCTCAGGTTAAAAAGTTCACTCCCATTTTCTCATATGTTTTCCTATTCCACTGCCCGCGTCGCATCTTTGTCAGCACAAAAGTGCGTTCTGTGTGACTGGCACCTAGCGATATCAGCGCGTCACATGAGCAGTTAATCACATGCGCCGTAATATTTATTTTCAAAATCGTGATTCCTCGATTTCTATAATATTGTGGCAAAACATTACATTTGAATTAATCAAGAAAAAATAAATAAATAAATAAATCACCCAGCCCTAACTGAAAGAGTTGGAAGATTAATAACATGGAAGTCATGTGACCATGGTGTAGCTCATTTATAGCAAACGTTGGGCTTCTTTACTTCAAAATTCATAAAAGATGTGTTTATTTGTGAAGATAATCATGAAGAGCAAAACCTGTTAGAATCATAAACTTCTGTTGGTCAGAGAAATAGGGTTTTTGTCAAGGGAACCAGAGTGATGTGAACTTCCGGGTTGGCCTACAAAAATACGTCATTACTGCAGACCTCTATAAAGTGTCCTATAAAACCGCTTATATATCTGTGGTGTGTGGTGGTGTTCTGAAAGGAAATTAAATAAAAATAAAATGTAAATTCAAGTCCTAGTCACATTTTCTTGGTTAAATTAATAATTCTTACACTAATCAGAAAAATAAAAAAAGAAGAAGAATATTTTTTTCTATTTTATGTATTTACATTAATAATGTAATCAATAATATATTTATTAAAGCCATTACATTTATTCCATAATAATAACAACTCAAGGCAGAAACAATTTAAACTATATATATATTTTTTGTGAAATTATGTTCAGCTATTCTTTTTTTTTTTTTTTTTCAGCTTTTTAGCATTTTTCTTGATAGGCCATTTAAGATTGGACAGGAAGCAAGTGGGAGAGAGAGGGACGGGATCAGGAAAGGTCCACGAGGCGGGATTTGAACTCGGGACACCTGAAGGTACTGCGTACCCTCGTACCTTGGGCAAATATCGGATCATGAGTCATCAAAGCTCGGTGAATATTGGTCACAGACACGAAGATTTCCTTTAAATTTCACCAAGCTGATTACTCACTAAAAATTCCCACACATCATGTTTTCATGCCATTTCAAGTCTTATTTAGTCATATCCAAGTATGTGAGTAGTTTGCTTCGTATTCAATCACATCCCGTCACTTATGTGACTTCCCCCATTCATTCTCAATTATCCCCCTCCAAACTCACCGCACACTTCAGGGGTCTGTTAAAACTCATTGGGCTCAGGGGAGGCGAGAGAGATGCAGTAACTTTACCTGCTGGTGTTGCTGTTAGACAATGTTTCTTTAGAAAAACAAGTGATTTATACACTTTTTAATGGTGTATTTTGTAATACTAGTACTTTTATTTTTGTACTACAATGTTTTTTTCTCATCCAGTATTTTGAGGAGACATGCTCTCCCTTGACTTCTCAGAGGAAACGCCCCTGATATACAGCTATTAAGATACTAGATACATTTTTTTGTTACTACTAATAGTTGCCTTGATCAATTTATTGGTCCCATTCAGTTAATGAACTCATTCAAACTGACAAAACAAAGTAGTGTTACTTAAGATGAATGAAACGCATGGCATTTACTAGCTCAGGCGATTGGCTCAAAATGTGCCCAACAAAACTTTGCAAGAGATGCGAAGAATGCGTGTTGCTCTCCAAAGGCGATTTATTGGCCTATTTGAAAGCCGACTTTCACACAGAGATGGTATACGCCAATGGTAGGTTGCTAAGAATGAGAGTGCGTCCAGACAAAGCTCGTAAGTTCCAGTGTGGGTGCCTGTCGGGGTGTGTGTATAACTTTATGAGGGTCCGTGTTGCGTTTCACATGGACCCGCCAGGGCCAAGTCAGGACAGACACGTAGGAGGTCCCATGCTGCCATCGGTGGATGCCGCTGGATACAAAAGTCTGACAAAAATGGCGTGGGAAGATGCCAATGGCAGCGGAAAACCTCAAAGGCAACGCAGACCCCGCCCACCTTCCTAAAAACACCAATCAATGTCAAGCAGCACTGATGAAAACAGACCATTAAACCAACCACTCATACATATGCATAAATAAAAATACACATTGGTTAGCTGCAAATGCAATCATTTTCACATATTTTTCAGACACATTTGCATGGGCACCCACACCCCAACTTAAGCTCTCCGTGAACCCTGTGGGAGAGTCCTGCCAGACGCTAGAGAAGCTAACGACAGACAGACATATCTGTGGTTTACCCTCAAACTCACTCCACACATGCACGCACACACTCACTCAAACCAAATGATATTCTTGGAAACTCTGCATTGTAACAGAATAAGGCCGTTTTGTGCTGCAGTTCTCTCAATTAATCCTTTTAAGAACACCCAAAAACACATACTTCACACAAATGCCAAACCCAAAATTCTCCTCTCTATGCGAACACATTACAGAAAGACTGGAATTAACTTCGAAGGCGGGTTCACTCAGTTCTCTTATAACAACATAAACACTGGAACAAGGTGGGATGGAAACTTACAAGCGATTTTGTAATGGGACAAGTAGTTAGCAGCTAACATGGGCGTCTTTTCCGGATATACCACAGTGTTTTAGTAAATGACCAAAAATCAAGGTACCTCGGACAAGCTAGTTGAGAAACAGGATTGCATCTGCCTACCTATCTTATTAAAGATTCATATTTCTCTGAAATTTGAACTCAACTGAACTTCTTTACCTTCAGTCATTTTATTTTACCTTAATAGTAGTATTTATAGATGAAGTCCTGAAAATTAATTATTTGCACTTATAATTAGCGTTGCATCATGATTTGGGAATAAGAACTACATGTCTAGTGATGTCTGTGGCAGCTAATGTGAACCAAATTGCCTCAGTCATGACATTTTAAACCCATGTTGCAGAAAATCCACTCTAAAATAGATATTAAAATAGATAGATAGACTTAAATTTTGGTAAATATCTTCTTCTTTTCATACTATGCTGCTTCCCAACATTTTTTGTATTCAACAGAAGAGAAGAAATTCATACAGGTTTGGAACAACTTGCAGATAACTAAATGATGACAGCATTTTCATTTCTGGGTGAACTATGCCTTTAAGAAAGACTGACTTTAGAAATGCATCACATTTTGAGTGAAAGGGAAATGAAATTTGAGTGTTAGCAGAAAATAATGATGACTACGTTGATATATGGTATTGAAAGAAGAACTTCTTGTGCAATAAATAAAATAAAAAAATATAAGAAGTACAGGAATAAATCAATGTTGGCATAATTTGCCATGTGGGCATAATTTCTGCTGTCTTAGGCATTTGACTATGATTATAATTCCTGCTGAGACCAGTTTAGGCTGCCATGTGGATCACCTGCAAAATCTAAAGGAATAGTTCACTAACAAATGGAAATTCAGTCAACATTTACTCACCAGTACATCATGTTCAGCTTACTGACTCACTGAATGATCCAGTCTCAGAGGTTAACATCTCACTGGATGGGATGTTTATAATAACATTTTATATTTCAGGCTGTTCCTCATTTGCAGCTATCATATGACTTCAGAAGTTTCGGAATATAGTGCAAGAAGTCAGTCCAATCACTTTTGGGATGCCTTTTCAACCTGGAAAGCTTGCATGCAAACAGCCTTTGTATTTTCTCTTTTTGTGTTCTGCAGAAAAAAATAAAGTCACATGGGTTTGGAACAACATGAGGGTGAAAAAAATTAGTTTTTTTTTATTTCATCTTGCAGTTGTCCTGATTGTGTCCTAATGATATAGGACAGTTCTGGTTCTGGAGCTCAATATGAGTTTCAGAAACAAAAACAGAATACACCAGAACGGTTCCAAATCAGAGAATGAGACGGAGCATCGCCATCAACACAGCGATACCCGTTACCATGGAAACGCCACAAAGAGAGAGCCTGCTGGTAGCCATGGTTACCATGCAGCGGACACTGAGAGTGCTTCAGTGCGTTCTGAGAAAAGTGCGTCGGGAAAGAATCGGTGTACATGAGTGTTTGTGTGTGCAGGGCTCGAGAATTAGATATCATTTCAATGAACTGTCAGAGAATCAATGAAATCTCTTTGTTAATCGCAACATCAGGCATCTGTATCACTAAGGCGGCATTTGTATAACTGTAATGTGCCTGGATGGTTTTTGGGATCATTTGGGAAAATACTGTCCTCGAATCTCAGGGAGACCCTCAGCTCAGAAATGATGTCTTAATCTGTTTTGCTAAATGTGCAACACTAGATTACAGTGGGCAGAACGTTTTATCACATTTATTTTAACGTATTATCGTAGATGTGCAGTGTAGGAGTGATGTGAAGTATGTGCTTGTCTCAAAGCCTCAGAAGAAAATATTTCACTCACTCACACACACACATACACACAATTTCCATTTTGACTCAAGTCCCCAAGTCAACTGAGCCAACTTTGGCCATAATGTTGATTTAAAACATTTTTTTTTCTTTCAATAAAGCAAACAGCTGGATAACAGTGATGTACTTACAATGAACTGTAAGTGAAAGGGGCCAACCTGTAAATGTTAAAAAACTTACTGTTTCAATAGTAAAGCCAAAAGAAGTAAACAATACAACATTAGTTTAACATAAAACTACAAAGTAACCATTGCTATGTCATTTTATAGCCAATTTTACAACTTTAATGACATGATAATATAAAAAAACCATAAAATTGCACTTTACAGCACAAATTATGAGAGAAGAATTATGTATGTGCATAATTATATATGGAAATACAACCATAAAATTACAATATTTACATTTTTGCTTTTAAAAAGGCAAAAAATCGGCCCCCTTCCATTGCAAGTGCTTCACTGTAATTTTGGTTTCTTTCTTGTCCCTACTACATTTTATTTCTATAATAAACATGTAGTTTCACAGTTATCAAAGTACTAAACCACACTTACTACATGCTGTCTCAGATTAAAGCGAGAACTTGCTCTGTCTTATTTCAAAATGAGCAAAGTGTGAATACGCAAGTACGTGCTGGTCTGCACAAAGTCAATGAACCACAAGGGTCTTCTAAAAAACAAATGGATCTTGAGGCTGGTTCTGGCCTGCTGAGATCCAAAAGAGTTGGGTTTCGCTGGGTGGAGTGACAAAACTCTTGCTGTCATTGTATTGTTAAACTATAGCTAACATATCTCTGATTATAATTTGGCTATTATGAGATATAAGATCCCATTGTTACTGTACATAAGATCTGATGTAGTGTTAAATGGTATAATCCCATCAGATTCATATCTTTATGATGTAATGCTCTTAAGACATCCAGTCGAATACAATGAATCCTACTAAATCCAGTCTTTTACGAGATTATAAAGAGTTCATCCCGGATCCAAAAAACTGGACAGTATGCAAACAGTCCTAAATTATATTGGCTGTCTTTAACTACTATGCACTTATTTTAAAAGGTATGTACATAGAAAATATTGTCTATGTACAAAAAATACAGGTTCTATATGTTTGTTTTTTCAGTGATGCCACAGAAGAACCAGTTTAGCTTCCCCAAAGAACCATCAGTGAACAGATCTTAAAAGAACCATTTTTTTCTTTAATTATCTAAAGATTAAAGAAACTTTGTCCACCATAAAGAACCTTATCCATGCATGTTAAAGGTTCTTCTTGGAACCATTAATGCAAATAAAAACGTTTATTTAATTTAGTGTACAGTGCTGTTACACTGATTTAAGATGCATCTGCAATTAGTTGCAATATTGTACTCAATATAAGATATATGCATATCCTATTATAACAGATAATATTTGTACATTTCTTAGTTTGGCATTAACATTCGAGATTATGGGTTGAAATAAGCACATAAGTACGCTATCCAATGACTTTAATATATGCACAGTAAGAAAGCATAGAAATGGCCCTGGTTATGCTTTCAACACTGGGACTTATTTATGATGAAAATGGTGTCCACTAACAAGAGTCCTCATGTTTCTGAAATACTCACTATGTTTGAAATTTTAACGGTGATAAACTCAAAACATGGACTTGAATGGATTTAGGTCATGGATCATGGTCTAATAAGGAACAGGCTAGTTCAAAGCATGCGAAAAGTCAGCGAAATACCACAATGACCTTTATTGTTTACAACTACCAAGCATTCTGACTAACAAACTTAAGCTTATTAAATACAGTTCTAATCTACTGGATTGGTTCAGGAAGAAGAACTTTTAATCTTAAACACTTTGCACAGAACTGAGGTAGATCTGGCTGCTGTTACATGGTTTTAAATGGATTTTACTGGTTTGATACAAACATTTTGCTACGCATAACAGCAAATTTTCTTGATCAAATCAGTAAAAGCAGCTTTCAAAAGAGTTTACTACGCTATTTAATCAGTGTCGCCATGCCAAACTCTGTGAGGAAAGATTGTGCAAGTTCATCTGGCAAAGCCCGTCCCGCTCCACATCTGGATAATATTACAAACAGTGGAGACGTGAAGCCCAGCACCCCAGGAGATAAAAATACTTGACGTGAACCTTTCTTTTTTTATTTGAAGGAGATTTACAGGTAACTTCTGGACTTCTAACTGGATGAATCTGAATGCTTGGAGAAAGCTGGCTAAATACTCTGCACAGGAACAGGACGCCAGTGTCGCTTCCCTGCACGGTTACAGTATGAAAAAACCAAGACGCACAGTTTGTCAACAGATGTGCTTTACGTGTAAACCCGGTCTGAGGTGCAGTTCGGATATTATCAGGCATCTTAAACTGTTTTAACTTCACTTTTAACGCTTGTTGTGGCACGATTTGAAGTCCATTTTACACTTGCGTACTTCAGGATTCCCACACCTTTTTAACCAATTTACGTGAATTTTCCATTTGTGATTAGTGGATAGGAAATAACCACAGCAAGAAAATTCAATTTAAGCTAGTAGCTTCTTCAAAATGGTAGTTGGTTTCTTGCTGGTCCAAGCTGGTTATTAGTTACAGCTCCTACGCTTCAAAGATCATCTTGGCTACTGGTATGGCTAGCAGTTAACAGCCACCTAAAAACCAACTTAAACTGGATTTCACTTCTGAAAAACACTGGTTTTAGAGGGATTTTAGACACTTTTTGGTTAGTCAGGCCGAAGAAACAGCTGAACACCAGCTTGGGAGGCCAGATAAACTAGTTAAACCAACAAACCAGCTTTGGATGTTGAGGAACTGTCATGACTTGTAGACATTTTAATCATTTCTATGACTTTTCTAGGTCTGGAAACCCCTGTTTTAAATCTTACTGATATTCCCAGGTCTTTCGTGTTCCCGGGAACCCTGGTGCTTAAAAACAGCGCAAACGCAACGCAAGAACGCGTCCTGTGTGAACGCACCCTCAGCAAGGCCAGGAGCACAGCAAGTTCCACCACAACAAAGTCGCTCCAGCCATTTCAGAGCCTGCAGACAGACACACCAATGGTGTGAAATGGCCTTGATTCTGGAACGGCATGATATGGTTCAGAAACAACTGTAAAACTTCAGCTGTATTTGCGACCCAAGCTCGCAGCTGCAGTCCAGACGCTCTGAGCTTCAGCCAGGAGGAGCGATACAAAGTTGAAGAGCCACACAGCGCCAGTGTAGCAGTTTATCAGATAAATGGAGGATCATTGAGGTCTGCTGGATGAGAAGCTTGCGTGCCCATTGGCTGGCCTGCATATCGTATCTCCAAAATGAACGACAGACAACAATAGCGTTTCTTACAGTAACTAGACGTCCAATCTTACCTGCAATCGCTCCGACGCAGGCTGCCACATTTTAGTAGATGATACGCTCGATTGTCAGGCTGGAAACAGGGACAGTCCAGCTATAGCATCTGCTCGCTTACGGCGCGTTCTCGCTCCTTCTGTCTCCTCAAGCAATCCCGAGGAAAAAAATACAGAGACAGTGAATTCCAACGGTGCGCAAGAACGAAACTCCGCCTGCGAAAACACGCACAGGCTCTTTTCTTTCTTTCTCTCCCCCTTTCTCTGTCCCTCCGCGTCCGCCGCCCCCTCTCTCCACTGCTGTTGTTCTCAGAGTGACCGGAAGAGGGCGCCATTTAGTGGGGCGCTACAGACGTTAACTGCGTTTCCGTTCACAAAAGTTGTCACAATGGGGCGTTTCTAGCCTTTCGTCTGTACTGAGGCAGTCACCCTCCCATCATAAATGTATGAGCATATTTTTAAACCGTTTTGTATATTCATAGCCATAAAAATGGCTATGAATTGTTGTTTACCTACAGTAGAGTCGTTCACACAAGCTGAAAAAAAAAAAAAAATTCTAATGGTTTTATTGGTTATAATGGGACTTGGTTTTAATGGAAACTGTAATGGACCCTGTTGGTCTTTACTGGTAATTGGTCACCTTCTATTGGTGGCTTGTTAAAACCAAAAACCCTAAAAACACACAACAGAAAACCATTTTTAATTGTTTTAATGGTTAAAATTGATGGTTCGTAATGTTTTAGTATTAGTTCGTAAATAGTATTTGTAGTGGAAACCATTAGAATTTTCTGTGATGATTCTATTGTTTATTTTTTTTAAGCAGGAAATAGACAATTGCAAGCTTGTTTCCTGCACTGGATTTTAAGGCAAATATACACCTCACCCAGCGCTCTTTTTGTTTCTTGCAAAATATACAGCTACTATCTCGGTTCGAGAAACAAAATAAAAAAAATTAGGTACATGAGTAAGTTATTGTCTGAATGAATTCCAAACAGTTTTTGATTAGATCAAAATAGTGATTTATTTCACAAGTCTTGCATGCCTAGCTGTGATAAAAAGCTGTAGAAAATACATTTGAGTTGTTTACTTAAATATCCTGCTGGAAAAAAAAAAAAAAAACAGCTAAAACCGGCCTAGACTGGTTTTAGCTGGTCACTAGGCTGGTTTTAGAGGGGTTTTGGCCACTTCCAGTCTGGTCTTAGCTGGTCTGGCTGGGAGACCAGCTGGAACGACCAGCTGAAAACCAACCTGACCAGGCTGGGAGACCAGCTAAAACCAGCTATTTCCAGCTTAAACCAGCTAAAACCAGTCAACCAGCCTAGGCTGGTTTTAGCTGTTTTTTTCAGCAAGGTTATCAGAGAAACTTTTCTTAAAAAAAGGTCTAGTTACCCCTCGACAATGATTGCTTGTAATATGAACAAAGTAAAAGTAAACATAAATCTATATATAATTATTGATTTATTTATTTGTAAAGATAAATCTTCCATAATATCCCCCGGTTTCACAGACAAGGCTTAAGCTTAGTACTAGACTAAAATGTAGGCTAGTCTATGTTGTTTCAACTTAAACTTTGATTAGTGGATAGGAAATAACCTCAGCAAGAAAATTCAATTTAAGCTAGTAGCTTCTCCAGAATGGTAGTTGGTTTCTTGCTGGTCCAAGCTGGTTATTAGTTACATCTCCTATAGTTACAGCTGGGAGCTAGCCAGTCTAATAACCAGTTAACAGCCAACTAAAACCAACTTAAACAGGATTTTCCTTCTGAAAAACGCTGGTTTTAGTTAGTCAGGCTGAAAAACCAGCAGAACGCCAGATTGGGAGGCCAAATAAACTAGTTAAACCAACAAACCAGCTTTGGATGTTGAGCAACTGTCATGACCTGTACACATTTCTATGACTCTGACTATGAATTATTGATTTATTTATTTGTAAAGATAAAAAATTGTTATCTTCCATAGTATCCCCCGGTTTCACAGACAAGGCTTAAGCTTAGTACTAGACTAAACTGTAGGCTAGTTTGTGTTGTTTCAACTTAAACTTGCACTGACTGATCTTAAAATATATCAGTGCCTTTGTTTTGTCTCAAGACACACAACAGTAATGTTTTTTTTTTTTTTTTTTTTTTTTTTTCGAATGCACGTTTATAAAAAATTACTTAAATGTCCTAATTGAACTATGGCCTAATCCTGGTTTAGTCTAAGCCCCATCTTTGAAACATGAAGGCCTATCCCTCAGTTTCACAGACAAGGCTTAAGCCTAGTCCCAGACTAAAATGTAAGTCTGAGCTGTTTTAACCGAAAGAAACTTGCACTGACTGATCTTAAAATATATCAGTGCCTTTGTTTGGTCTCAAGATGCACACAGTAATATTTTTTCTAAGGCATGTTTATAAGAATTACTGGCTTAGTCTATGCCCTGTCTGTAAAACCAGGCCTGTATGTATTTAACATATGCTGTAGGTTTTCAATAGCTTAACAGCAAAACAATAATGAAATTATACTTAATGAATGTTGTAAAATTACCATTATGTTTTTGTAAACAGAATTTATAATATACAATTTTCCAGGATTTACAAGCAATTAAACCCATAGTAGCCCACACATTTAGGAGAATATTAAAAAATATTTAAACACTTTTACCTGTTATTCATCTATTCCACGATCAAAAATAAATAAATAATTTACAAATAAATAAATAAATGAAGAAAAGTGTACTTTTCGATTTATTTAATGCAAGTTCATGCATTTTTTTTAAAGCACAATATTTTAGTAGTAACTTACAACGCATATGCATTTTTCTGTTAATCCCATACCTGTGTTTGTACTGTACACTACAGGATTTCATATTTTCTGTTTGTAGCAGACCAGTGGCATTCTACTCTATTCTGAACCAAAAGCTGCTTAGAATAGAATGAGAGGTCAAATAAACACTTGATGGCGTCAAAAGGGATCTAAGTCTATCTCTGAGGTCAAAGCCATCAAAAGTGTGTCCTTTCTTCCCTGCAGTGTGGAGACTTCTGAGTGACCAGAGCATCATCATAGTACGCCATTCTTGCAGATGTTTACTTTCAGAACATCTGGAGCCCACACAAGGTCATTGAAGGGTCTAGGACATCGTTTGAACTCCATATAAGGGCACGGCCAGCTGGGGGACATTCCATGCGCAGACAGTCAAAGACATTCCGACTGTGGAAAACACATCCTCTCTCTCTTACCGTCTGCACGGCCTCTTACCGTGTGTGCGTTTCTCATTTTGAGACATGAGACACGATTGCAACATTGAATGCTTTTACGAATGTCAAGTTTGCTTTGTGCACTACAGAGAAAGTGGATATGAGTTCGGACTGTTTGGAGAGATAAAGTGTGTTTGTGTCTGTATGAGACTTACCATCTGTTCTTTGGTTTAAAGAAAACAAGTCTGATGCACGCGCCATCTTCCAAAACGTCTTGTTCCTTGTGATATGAAGTTACATGTTGTGCTCCCTTATCTAAAATTAAATATGTTTAACATTCACTAATCACTTAAGCAACTTAGATTTCCTTACTGGTAACATCCATCAGGGTTTGTATTTGTAAGGTTAGTGTACCTTGTATCATTTATACCGTTAAACACGTAAGCATTAAAACAGGCTTTAGGCTTTCACTTTAACTTTTATTAATACATCATTCCACATATATAACCAAATGGGTGTTATCGTTATCTAACAAAAACAGTGCTTGGGTTTGAAGCTTCCCTTTAGTACTGATCCTAGACCAGATTATATCACCCGCAGCCTTAAAGTGTTCATTCACCTAAAAATAAAGTTTAAATCTTTACTCGCCCTCATGTTGTTCATTTGTTCTGTAGAAAACTAAAACTGGATATCTGTAAAACGTCCGAGCCGTGATCTACCTTGGTCAAGCTCCAAAATAGACAAAACTCAGTAAAACTGCCAAAAAGTCTCTCAAATAGCTCCAAAATCTCATTCACCCTTTTGTTCACTTCAAAATATTCAAACAGTGAGATCAGCCTTAAGAAATCTGAACCAATTTTATATCATACCATTCAGACCAAACATGGTACAATGCTTTCTGAGGCGCAAACATAAATGAAATTTGAAAGATTTTTGGTGAACATTTCGGTCTGCTCATCATACAGTTTCAGAACACCTTGAATATAGTGCGTGTGTCATATGGACTCACGGTGCTTTTTTCCAGTACTTTCATTGCATGGAAAAGAGCAGCTTACACATTCTACAAATTATCTCCTTTTGTGTTCCACAGAAATTAAATGTGGTTTTGGAACAACATGAGGTACATTCATTTTTAGGCAAACTATTCCTTTAATTCAGTCTTTGAAAGGCATCAAAACTGGTCTCAGAACAGCTACAGAGGGCAACTTCCACCTGTCTATACTAAGCAAGAGGATAACCATAGGAGTACAATGAGTATAAGTAGGAGCAGATATGGAAGATAAGAGAAAGCGAGATGGGTAATGGAAAGAATGAAAACATCCTATGAGTACCGCTCCAGCCAGATGCAAATGAAGAGAAAGAGAGCAAAAGAGAGAGCTGGAACCCGATGCAGGAACACCAGAAGCGCATGGCAGAAATACACCGGTTTTAACCAGACTCCAGGACCTGGCAGAGACACTTCACTTGTTCCAATACTCTGACCATGAGCTCACTAATGTCTCAGTAGATACTAATGAAGAACGTAATCTTATTCTTGGAGGCTATTTTTAAGTTCGTTTCGATGCCAGTAAACATTTTGTGTGGATTAAAAGTTTCAAATTTTCCTACTTCTCCACATTATTTTTCCCTGCAACTTCCATTACGCAGGCAGCATTTTTAGTTCTTGAATTTTCCTTCTCACACATTCAGTTTAAATTTACAATATTACACCATTTGTGCTTAAAGGAGAAGTCCACTTCCAAAACAAAGATTCACATATAATGTACTCACCCCATTGTCATCCAAGATGTTCATGTCTTTCTTAAAGAAATTGTTTTTTGAGGAAAACATTTCACCATTTTTCTTCATATAATGGACTGATATGGTGCCCCGATTTTGAACTTCCAAAATGCAGTTTAAATGTGGTTGTAAATGATCCCAGCCGAGAAAGAAGGGTCTTATCTAGAGAAATGATTGGTTATTTTCATTAAAATAATACAATTTATATATATATTTTTAATGTCAAATGCTCATCTTGTCTAACTCTGTCTGAACTCTGTTTTTTCCGGTTCATGACAGTTAGGGTATGTCGAAAAACTCCCATCTCATGTTCTCCCTCAACTTCAAAATCATCCTATATTGCTGTTTTACCTATATTGCTTTTTTTGTTAAGGGTGTTTGCTCTTCTTTGCATGTTCACTTTGCAAAGACCGTGTCAGTACTTCTGAAGCGATGTAGGATGATTTTGAAATGGTTTTTGAAGTTGAGGGAGAAAATATGATTGGAGTTTGTGGACATACCCTAACTGTCTTGAGCCAGAATACACAGAGTACGGCAGAGCAAGGTGAGCATTTGAGATTAAAAAGTATTTAAATTGTATTTTTTTAATGAAAATAACCAATCGTTTTGCTAGATAAGACCCTTCTTCCCTGACTGGGATCATTTACAACCGCATTTGGGATCATTTGAAGCTGCATTTAAACTGCATTTTGGAAGTTCAGAATCGGGGCACCATATCAGTCTATCATATGGAGAAAAATACAGAAGTGTTTTCCTCAAAAAACAATTCCTTTACGACTTAAATAAGAAAGACAAACATGTCGGATGACAAGGGGGGGAGTACATTATCTGTAAATCTTTGTTTTGGAAGTGAACTTCTCCTTCAACACCCTGACAACGTGACACCATGTAAACGCCATAAACTGCATTCTTTTATCGGGTAATGGTCAAAACCCATTGGCATACTTTTATTTTTTCCCTTTACTTCAATTTCGCTCTGGATATAAACACCTTTAATAGTGTTCTGGCAGTTTATTAAAGCAAATTCTTGATAGTTATTAGCGTTTTACGTCTCATGTATTTTCTGTTTCTTTTAAGGTTGCTCTGAGTTTTCTTTCTTTAACTCTCTATGGTAATTTGCAGTCACATTAGAAAAATTTCTACAAGAATTTGCAGGCAAAAAAGACATTTCCATGATCAATAGCTGAGCAACGTATGAAACACATTCAAAAGCTGTAAATACGCATTACTAACTTAAAAGTGAAATCTTGCCAATTGCACAGATTCCTTTTAAATTAACTGGATTTGCTAATTTTTGCCAAATGTGACCGCACCTTAAGGAGCTTTGCAGGTGTACTGGAACAGAGAAGCCTTTTCAAGTTACGTTTCATAAAACACTATGAAATATAGATCAGGAGGCCTAGTTTATTACTTAGTGAAATGACACCACCAAATATTACTTTTAAACGCACTTTGTTGTGCTGCCTTGACATGGACAGTGGTATCGTAAGACTTTGCTAACACCAAGTTTATGACACAAAAGAGACCACAATGAACAAGAAGAAATAAACAGCAAACAACAATGTACATAAGATTACAGAGTAATGCCGAACCACTGATCGTATCCATGCACCAGTAAGGCAACCTACATCGTCTTATCTTTTAATTCTTCTGTATAAAGTTACAGTTGTAACTGTACTATGAGCTCTATTACTCCTAATTCTACAGCTTTTGCTTGGATTGCTGCTATCATATCTGTAATCAGAGTCTAGAGGGTGGATAGGGTTCAGTTAAAATCCCCCCTCACACACATTTTGCAATGTAGCTTGTTATTCGTCTACTCACATTCCACGAAACATTTGCGTCTGCAAACGAAGCACATTTGTTTGACACTATTCCATTAACTAATTCTGTGCAACATTCCTAGTGCCTGATATGAATTAAAAGCTTCATGACATACAATGATAAAATATATCAATTTCGAAAGTTTTTATAAGGTTTGATTTACATTTTAAACTCTTCTCTGGAAATAAATACTGAACTGAGTGGCTCATTTTAAAGGCTGGAACAGTGGCTGTGTGTACGCGGTGCGTGAGTGTGTGTGTGTTTGTGTACAGATGTATTGCCTCACAAATCTTTAGTTTTAATAAGTGCGACTAGAGGCTTGTCATCAGGGCTGTAATCTTCATAACTGATGGGAGTCGCATCATACATTGCTGGTCTGGATTTCTTCCCAAACCTGAAACACACATAAAGGAATAGGGCTGAAATGATTATCGACAACGTCGTCAATAAAAAACTGTCAACAAATATTTTTGTTTGTTGAATAGTCACTTGATCTCAAATGACTAATGGCCTGCAATGATGTCGTTTGACCACTGTGGCGCTGTAGCATAAGACTGTAATTCAGCCCTCCCAGCTTCAGTCCGAAAGAAAAAGGAAGGCTTATGAGATGTGCAAACAAGTCAAAGTGTTGCTTTCATTTAAATTTATAACTATATTTGCTGCTATAAAGCAGCTCTTTATGCATATGTATACACTGCCCTCTAAAAGTTTGGAAACACCCCTGGTAAAATGTGGTTTTGGATTATATCAGCATAAATCCTTATTAACTTCTGGTGAAAATACATGAAGGTAACTTGACATTATTATTGAAGACCAGCAATAATAATTTTCATTTTGATTACATAATAATGGCAATATATACATGTCAAAGTCAGACATGCCCCTTTGCCAGCTGTGATGCCTGGTTACTGGTTTAAACTTGGCCCAGGTTTTTAAAATATTTTTGGGTCAGAACACCTTAATAGCTTCAACAACTGATTGCCAATTAAGTTTAGAATACAATGAATTTAGGCCCAGATTATGCAGAGCTGTAATAGCTGCTAATGGTGAACACACTTAAATGTAACCAATCTTAAAATGGCCTGAAAACATAATCTGTGGGACTTTTTAGTCAGTAATTATCTTGGCGAAATTAAAAGTAATTCTCTGCATCTGTGACCAATATTTAGTTTTTGATAATCCAGAAAATTAAAAAAAAAAATAGCTATAAGAATAGCTGAACATAAGCTCACCAATAAAATACATTGTTTAAATTGTTACTGCCTTGAGTTATAATTTTTGAATAAATATAAAATGTTTAAAAACACTAACTTGATCAGATTCATACTTACACTTCTGATGTGTACATTTAATTAATAAAATGTGACTGGAACATAAATTTACATTTGATTAAAAAAAAAAGAAAAAAGTAAAATTTTCCTCATTTGTATAAGTCACTATCTAAATGAACTGCAAACACGGAATAATCTATTAAAACCTACTGATTAATCGGTGAAATAATCGACAATTAGTCAATTAAAGGAGAACTCCATTTCCAGAACAACAATTTACAGATAATGTACTCACCCCTTTGTTATCCAAGATGTTCATGTCTTTCTTTCTTTAGCCGTAAAGAAATTGTTTTTTGAGGAAAACATTTCAGGATTTCTCTCCATATAATGGACTGATATGGTGCCCTGAGTTTGAACTTCCAAAATGCAGTTTAAATGCAGCTTCAAACTAGTGTTGGGCGATATGCTCAATTTTCATATCATCCTATCGTCAGCCTGTGAGATTGCCGATACATGATACTATCGTGCTAATTTATTTAATTATTTACCAGCAAATAAACCAACACCAGCATTAGGCTAAGAGCAGCCTAATGTTTTCATCATGACTGAATTTGTGTTTAACATGATAACAATTTAATAGAAACATTGTAAGTTACTAATGCTTACATTTCCTGAGTTATTCAAAAAGCAGCTAGAGAAAATGAGCAAAGAACATTTACGTTATCAAAGAACATCATCACTGACTAGCCTAGCGTGAGTTTATGCACTTTATTAGTACCCTAAGTGAATACAATTGTTAAATGGTTAGGGAGTCGGGCTTGTAACCGAAAGTTGCAGGTTTGAGTCCCAGGTCCGGCAAGGATTGAAGGTGGGGGGAGTGAATAACCAGCGCTCTCTCCACCTTCTATACCACGACTGAGGTGAGTCCCTTGAGCAAGGCACCGAACCCCCAACTGCTCTCCGTGTGTTCATGGTGTGTGTGTGTGTTTGTTCACTACTCACTGCTTAAATGCAGAGCACAAATTCTGAGTATGGGTCACCATACACTATACATTTGTGTTTATACCAGTGGCAAGTTTCTGAAGCATCCCAGAAGCGTCTCTCTGCACTGCATTGCTAAAGTTAGACGCCTAGTCTATTTGTGATGGATAATAATAATAATAATCTTATTTCGTCTTGCTATCATCAAAGGCATCAGCAACAGGCGATACCTCTGACAATTGTCGATACACGATAATATCGTCTATCAGCACAACCCTACTTCAAACGATCCCAAATGAGATTGTAAACGATCCCAGCTGAGGAAGAAGGGTCTTATCTACCGAAACAATCGGTTATTTTCATAAAAATAATACAATTTATACACGTTTTAATCTCAAATGCTTGTCTTGTCTTACTCTCCCTGAACTCAGTTTTTCTTGTCAGTTAGGGTATGTTGAAAAACTCCCATCTCATGTTCTCCCTCAACTTCAAAATTGTCCTATATCACTGTTTTACCTTTTTTGTTAAGGATGTTTGATCTTCTTTGCATGCTCACTTTGCAAAGACTGGGTCGGAACTTCTGCAGTGATGTAGGATGATTTTGAAATCATTTTTGAAGTTAAGGGAGAAAATACGATTGGAGTTTTTCGACATACCCTAACTGTCTTGAGCCAGGGAGAGCAAGGCAAGACGAGCGTTTGAGATTAAAAAGTATTTCAATTATATTATTTTTATGAAAATAACCGATCGTTTCGCTAGATAAGACCCTTCTTCCTCAGCTGGGATCATTTACATCCACATTTGGGAACGTCTGAAGCCGCATTTAAACTGCATTTTGCAAGTTCAAACTCGGCCCACAATATCAGTCCATTATATGGAGAAAAATGCTGAAATGTTTTACTCAAAAAACATAATTTCTTTACGACTGAGGAAAAAAAGACATGAACATCTTGGATGACAAGTGGGTGAGTACATTATCTGTAAATCTTTGTTCTGGAAGTGAACTTCTCCTTTAATCGTTTAATCGTTTATTCATTTTCTCATTATTGGAAAAAGCCGCACGAACATTCAAAACATGAGGCAAAATATCATCTTTTGTATTTAACAATGTTTCACAGGTATATAAAAACAATAGATCACCTTGCATGGCGAATGGAAGCGATAGCATTGCTGAAATCACTGTCAATACTGCGGCAGTTGTAAAACTCCTGGTAGGCATGACGGGACGACCCCTGGTACTCGATACGGCTAATGCGACAGATGCCAACGATGAGGATGATGAGCATCAAGACGAAAGCCACACACAGAGCTCCAATGATTATGTACAGAGAGTGACGTGGCATGTTTGTCAGCGAGTCGACCGGCTGAGCCATCTTCCACTGCAGATCTGAGAGAGAAAATGAACAGAGAAAAGAAAATGTGATTGGGTGTTATCAAAAGAAAAACTCGCCACTACGCCATGTGGCTGCTAAAGACTTGTGTTATAAAGTTGCTAGGGGGTTTTGGGTGAAAAATGTAGTTCCTTATGTTTACACCAGCAGTCTAGCTGATGAAATGCTTCAATAACAGGCACAGGCCAAGCATCAGCTATCAAGGACATACGGACATAAAAACGGTGGGGTTTCCTGAGAATCTCTGAATGGTGAGTAATTTCAGAGTCACAAGGCTCCGCCTCTTTGCACGTCACAGTTGTCCTGTCTCTCCCTGGTGCCATAATGATGTGAGCTGGCGGAGCGTGATGAGTTTCACAGGAAGCTAATGGTGCAGAGTCACGGCTGCCATAAAAAGCAGGAGCACGTCACTCCTCAGGGGAATTGCTTTCTACCCCTGTGCATACATAACGCTGTCCTTGAGGTCCAAGTTGTCACGGAAAAATGACTGAACTGCCACAAGCGGAACAAGAACACCACGTCCCTTTAAGTCGCTGCCCCATGAACAAATCATATTTGTGCGTTTTTTTATTTTTTTTTAAAGTATAAATAAATCATTCCTGGTGCATTTCTCTTCTCCTCTTTGGAATAACTGTGTACTGGGTGTAGGTCAGAAGACCAGAGTAAACTCACGGATCTCACAGCTTCCACCGACCCAGCCGGGAGGGCAGTGACAGGTGTAGCCGTTTGATTGGTCGATGCAGGTGCCGCCATGGTGACAGGGGTTACTTTCACACTCATTGACGTCAACCTCACAGTTCTCACCTATAAAAAGACAAAAAATATAGAATACAGACCTACCATCACCATTCCCCTCAAAATACACAATGACTATGTTTGGAATAGACAGTATAGATCAGGGGTGCCCAAACTCGGTCCCGAGTGCCCAAACTCGGTGTCCTGCAGAGTAATCAAGCAGGTGTGTTGTGGCAAGTTGGACCTAAACTCTGCAGGACACCGGCCCTCTAAGACCGAGTTTGGTTACCCCTGGTATAGATACTTAAAATAGTCTGCTGGTTACTGCATATGGTGCAGTGTTCATGTAAAACATTATAAGATCAAGTTATGTTGAACATAAAATATGAAATATATTTTGCATGTTTTATCCAAGTTGGGTGAAAAACATGTAAATAAATTAATTAAACAAATAAATACTACATCTAACTACAGGCAAAAAAGGGAAAAAATCAAAATAAGATTACACAAAATGAAAAGCTTATTACAATAAATATGTATTAAAATAAATAAAAATGATGCAAATAAATTAATTAAACAAATAAATACTACATCTAACAGTATAGCACTATAAGCAAAAAAGAAAAAAAAATCTAAATAAGTTTACACAAAATTAAAAATGATGCAAATAAATTAATTAAACAAATAAATACTACATCTTATAGCACTATAAGCAAAAAGAAAAAAAAATACATATTTTTAAAATAAATAAAAATTATGTAAATAAATTAAACTAATAAATACTACTTTTTACAGTATAGCACTATAAGAAAAAGAGGAAAAAATCTAAAAATGAAAAGCTTATTACAATAAATGTTTAGAAGAAATAAAAATTCTATAAATAAATACATCTAACAGTACAGTACTATGCCTTAATGTTTTTTTTTTTTTTTTTTTTACCTAATTTTTAGAAACTAAATATTTACCAAATAATACTTGACTTGAAATAATACTTTTTCACAGTATAAATTGGGACTTAATACATGAAAATATATAGCTGCCTTTTAAAATCCTTATCCCTTGCACAAGGATGATCATGTCTTGGGATCCGTGGCTTCTAAAAGACTGAAAATCCCTATGTATGAAGTATTAATATTGTAAAATGTTATTTGGAAATCAGCCAATGTCACATGATCATACAAACATAAACAAACAGTAATATTCACCCATATATCCTTGTGGACACACACAGGATGCGTTTCTCCCTCCACTCTCACAGTGTCCTCCATTCTGGCACCTGAGCTTCAGACAGGGGTCCTTATATATCTCACAGTGCTTACCTGAAATAACCCACATAACATTAATCCCATGTTGCTTAACTGACATTGTTTACTCCACGTGCATCAAACGCACCTGTGAACTGTGGAGCGCAGATGCACTCATAGGCGTTGATCAAGTCTCTGCATGTGGCGTAATTCTGACAGGGAGCTGACAAGCATTCATTATACTCCTCCTCACAGTACAGACCGTGATAACCTAAGAGAATAAAGAGAAAAACACACTATTATTGTTTGTGGCAATCAACAGCATGCCACAGACGTGGTCAACAGAGCTTAAACTGTATTTGACCTTAAATATTCCTGCATTTTGTCCACTAGAGAGCAGTGTTTAGTTGGGATTTATTGGGAGAGGTGGCCAGGAGCAACCTAATGACACTGATGACTGAGAAAATAAACTGGTGTGTTTCCATATTGCGCAGTGTTGGGGAGTAACTAGTTACATGTAATGGAATTACGGAATTTAATTACAAAATAAATGTAACTGTAATTAGTTACAGTTACTGCGAAAAAATGTGTAATTAAATTACAGTTACTTTTGAAAATGTTAATGATTACAAAGGGGGTTACATCTGAATTTTTTTCACACACACCCACATACAGATTTAATTGACTTTTCCAAAATTGCATTGACTGCTCTAAAATGAGACACCAATGTTTCAGGAGTTTAGGACACAGAATAGGACACATGCTTACTCTTAACTGTTTTATTTGGGGTTTATGCATATACTTTATTTTTTAAGATTAATTGTTTTTTCCAAGGCATTGTTAGATGCCAGTGTTTCCTGTCATAACTATGCAAACGTTTGATTTCAAAACCAGTATCACAGCTATTAAACTATTTCTTGTTATGATTTCAAATCTGTATTTAACCTCAGAATGATCTCAAAGTAAATAAGAGGTGTTAAGTCTGAATTTGTGTGGCTGTGCTTTAAATTAAATTATTACACGGCTCTGTGGAATGCTTGATTCTGATTGATCTGTCATGACATTCCAAGGTTGACATTCCATGTTATTCCCTGACAACAACTGGTAAAAGCTAATAACTCAGACTCATCTGGGCAACCTAAGTTTTTCTTGGTGGAAGCTTTGCGTTTGGTTAGCTAATGAAGTATTAAATCTCAATTCAATATTATGTGTACAATTTCTTAATTCTGTCAATTTGCCACTTGCTAGCAACTGATTTCTTTATGGAAGCTTTGTGTTCAAATATTTTAACTCAGATCAGTGTTTTGTGTCTAAAGTGGCAAGCAGCTGTGTAATAAGTGGGATAATGTACATCCAGCCAGTTGTTATTGCAAAATAAAGATGTATATTATCCCTTACTTATAATCTTAATTCAAGCGATAAAGTCTGACAGTAGTCAGTGTTGAGTGCTACTGTAAGGTTAACTCTGCCTAAAAAGATACCATCAACAAGTATCAATGATTTTCCAGTCTCTATAAATGACTCCTATCCCTTTGTCAATGTAAAATTATAGCATTTGCTTTTTTAAAATTTAGCACTGCAAGTCTAATTGCTTGGAATACGAACAGCACAAAGTTGAAGGTTAAAACTTGCAGTAAGGGATGTGATTAAATCGCTAACCATTAGTATGAGCAAAAAAAAAAAAAAAAAAAAAAAAAATAATAAAAAGATTTGACATTATGCGCACAAACACATTTCTCTCCAGAAGTTATCATTAATGATGAAAATGTTTTTATAGTCTTTTAAATTAGGGGGCGTTTAAACTTTTATGTGTTTTGGCCATTCACTTTTACAAAAACAGCTTTTTGGGCACCTGAAAACACAAACTTTGAAAATGAGTTCCGAAGGGCAAGTATTTCCATGTCTCCATGTCAACTAATAAAACATCAATATGCGAAAACAGTTACATCATGTGCATGTGTATTATGTATTCAGTCTATAGGTATGTGCCCAGGCACACAGTGTTCTTAGTCATTTTTGTGGATCCATGTGAACGGGCATTGGCCGCATTGACAAGTGCTTGTGTGAGAGAGTTATGAGAGGGTTATGAGCAACTTCAGTTTAGAAGAGGCCATAACTTCTTGAAAGAAATAGCGCAAACACTGGGCAAAAATGAAACTTTATAGAGTGCATGTGTCAACTGCTTGTGTTTGCGCATGTTATCAAATGATACAAAAAAAGTATACTTATTGGGTTTTAGAGTTGGGGGTATCTCATACAAGAGCTCATCAACATTTTCCGAAATTTCCAAATCTCGCATACAGCTGAGTTGAATTTTTTGACTGTGAAACAATGGGCCAAGCCACTGTTGCCACCTTGTGGAACAACGAATTTTAGAAAAAAAAAAAAAAACAATGCATGTACGAAGTTATGCCCCATTTCAGTTTATGAACAGTGCACGAATGCTTGGCATATGTGTACAGCCAATGTTGGCGTGCGCAAATAAAGGTGGTCAACACGTACTGTTTCTGTCCAGACTTTATCATGAATAAAATGTCTAAAACAACGGCCCCAGTGTGGCCACCTTGTGGACAAACTAAAAAAATAAAAATAAAATAAATATTCATGTGCAAGCTGCGTACAGAGTGTGTGCAGTATATGCATATTATGATAACTCCATTTGATAGTTGGCGGGAACACAAACGCTCAACATATGTACACTAGAAAGTATCATCCTTGTCCAGTGTCTGTGCTATTTCTCTCCAGAAGTTATATATGAAAAAATGTCTTTGTACTTGTTTAAACTAAAGTTACAGGTAGACATTGGATGTAAACTTTACATGGTTGTTTGCATATAATGTGTGTTAGCATTGTGTGGACACAACCACCCTACAATAATGAAAATTAATTTACTCCTATTTCTTTAATCTCCCCAAAACCTAAACAATCTCAATTATCAAGCCATTTTGATTTTCTGAGAAGTGTGACATCACACTGCTCAGGCCCCGCCCACAACTGCAGACTGTCACTTAAAAGTATATTTGCGTCCTCAGTCAGCTCAGTCAGTTGTACACTGTCTGCCATTTTCTTCATGGCAGACAGAGCTGTTTTTAACAAGGTAAAAAGGCCGTTGTTTTACGCAATTATTGAGATTTTTTTAAAGGGGTCATTGGACGGCTATTTTTCACAAGTTGATATGATTCTTTAGGGTCTTAATGAGAAGTCTATAACATACTTTGGTAAAAATTTCTTAGTCCTTTTTACCTTGTCAAAATTAGCCCTTTTTAGAGTGAGATGTTCTGTTGCTCTTTAATTGCTAATGAGCTCTGCTCACCCCGCCCCTCTCTTTTGTGGGATGACAAGCCGGTCTGGTTACTTTAGCCTCATTTAACTGTGAAACTTGTAAACTAGCACTTTATTTAGAAAGGCGATTAGCAAAGATGCATTAAAAACCCTTATACTCACTTCTGCTTTAGGTGAAGCTGGATCACGAATGATTCGCGCAAGCATAGATGCATGTAGATTGACTGTGGCATTTTCTTCTAAAATTAAAGTAACAAAACACTTCAATTGCTCAATCGGAGACATTCTTGTCTTCCCCTTTACCGGAGTCGACACAATGGCGGTTGGACTGTTCACAGCTCACTCAGGGCAGGTCTAAGGTAAGACGTTCGTGTGATCGTGGGAGCAGCCTTGGTCAGTATGATGTCACACTGACAAGAAGCCGAGAATGGCTTGATTTGAAAAAGGGGATATTACTTATAAAGATTAAAAAAATACCACTGGGTGGATTTTTATCATTATAGGGTGGCTGTGTACACACACTGCCAACACACATTTATGTTCATACAACATGTAAAAGTGAGTTTTGCATCCGATGACCCCTTTAATTATTTAGCAGGCATTTCATGAAGATCCTAAAGAATCATACCAACTTGTGAAAAACAGGCATCTGATGTCACCTTTAACACATTTGAATAATTGCTTGTCAAGACATGCATTTTTTGTTATTCTGTCTCCTTCGTTTCCTTTTTAACTGGAAAACAACAGTTCACACAAAATAATTAGTGCAAAAAAATTCAAGCTGCATGTGCTAGCTGAGCAAACATAGTGTATGTGGTTTGGGCTGCGTTTGTACAGTACATGCATATTATGCTGATAATGAAAATTGTCACCCACACTGTATGTAGAAAAAATAAAAAACAGAGTAAACTGTGCTGTACTTCACAAACATTGCTAATTAGTATCCCAGGCCCAGTATGCTGCCGTTAAATGATTTGATCATTTGTTTTGCTGAGGATCATTTTGTGTTTAGTGAGTGTGCAAAGCTCCCACCAGACTGGGTATTTGTCATCAGAAGTCTCATTCTCATAGCACAATCCCATGGAGCATTATTTGCAATCCCACCGGAGAAGGTTTAGGTCCCATTGGACACCTCTTATCAGAGCGGGGTGTTATCAGTGGACAGACTGATCCGGCTGCACAGCTGGTGCAGTCACACTTCACAGACAATGATGTCTAAGCACGCAATACACAGGAGGCAGTTGCCATGGCAACCAGACGGAGTTGGAGGGAGTGTAAGCGAGAGACACAGTTAGGAGGAAGCAAACGAGACCCTCACCTGGTACACACAGGCACCTATAACTAGTACCGACGCTGCGGCAGATGCCGTGAGCGCACGGGTTGAGGGCGCAGAAGTCCACTAGCTGGGCGCAGGTGGGCCCAGTGAAACCTGCAGGACAGGTGCAGCTGAAACCCAAACCAGCACCCTGTGGGGAGCAGCTGGCATTATTGTGGCAGGGCCCAGAAGCACAGGGATCAATCTTCTGCTCGCACATGGCACCCTGATACCCTGACAGAGAGAAAGAGAAAGAGGAAGAGACTAAGATGTGCAGTATTGCATAAAGAGACCAGTGTGTGTCTGATGCAGTTCATTTAATCAGAATCATTTAGCCTTCAACCTCAATAACCACTATAGGAATTTACAGACATGAAGAACATGAAACAACATTTTCAGTGAACATGAGCAAGATCTATTTGACAGACATTGCTAATATTTAAAGTCATAATGAAATGGAAGTAGCAACAGATCTTTTCTTCCATATTGTGACATACATCTGTCTGCAGAAAAATTATTTAAAAAGAAAAAATGCAGGGTGTTTGTTAATTGGACGAACATGAGCTTGCAAGGGTGGGTTTATGTGGAAAAATAGTCAAAGATTTTGGTCATAATGGCAGAGCTATTGGCTTACACAACTTCATATACAGATGAGTGACGAATTAAAGAAAAAAACCTGCATGAAATGTCTGAGTAATATGTTGGACCACCTGCCAGAGCAGCTTCAATACAATTTCCTGTTTCACAAATCTCTGGAAACTACTGGATGGATCACCATTGAATTCCCGAATTTAGCATTTTAATAGTGATGATGTTCGATTGGGTTAAAATTGTGGATTTTAATGGTTAAAAACATCTGTAAAAAGAGGGACTATATGTTAGGACAACCAGAATTCTGTATACAAGTGTGTGCTGTGTACTGTGTATGTTTGTTTTGGTGCATTTGTAGTCTCCTCTCTTAGTAACATGCACGCAACAGCAGATTACAAGCTTGGTGGCTATGATCCCCCCAATAAATGTCAATCACACACAGAGAAATAGAGCTCAGTGTGATGATCCGCCCACAGCTTCCCTTACGGAAGCGTTTTCATGCATTATCTTAATGAAACTCTCATAGCCTGACTGAGCCAACATGAATGTGCTTCACTGCCAGTATTAGAGGAATAGTTCACCCTAAAATGAAGGTGCTGTCATTATTTATTCATCCTCATCTTGATATTTGCTGTGGAACACAAAAGGAAAAACTATGAGAGGTCATATTGACCACTACTGTGAAGCTCCAGCAAAAAAACAACTTAACAGTCAAATGTACATGTAAGCTCAAATCAATGTCAATTTGGAAGTTTCATCAAAATACATCATTGTTGTGACCAAATCTCACTGACATCAAAAAGCACACAACTGGTCCCATATTTCATTTGAGAGCTTCATTGAAGGGGAAGATTTGCAGCAAATGACCTAAATTTTAGACTTTTCACACAAATTCATTGTATGGCTTCAGAAGACTTGGCAGACGCATGTGCATGAGTAATCTGGACTACTTTTATGGTGCATTTAAGTCAATTCATAAATGTGAACATTTCCAACTGTGGTTGTACAATAAATTGCTTTAAAAAAACATCCTATTGTGTTCCACTGAAAAAATACATTTTCATTTATGCATTCAGCAGACGATTTTATTCAAAGTGATTTAAAGTGCTTTCACACCTGTCTCGTTTGGAGTGTTTACTCACATGTGCATCACATTTGTGCTACACAATGCCACATTTATTAGAAAGCTAGCAGTAGGTAGAGCAGAGGGGAAACGCAACACTTTTTGCCCCCATTTTTCATGAGCTGAACTCAAAGATTTAAGACTTTTTCTATGTAAACAAAAGGCCTATTTCTCTCAAATTTTGTTCATAAATCTGTCTAAATCTGTGTTAGTGAGCACTTCTCCTTTGCCAAGATAATCCATCCACCTCACAGGTGTGGCATATCAAGATGCTGATTAGACAGCTTGATTATAACACAGGTGTGCCTTAGGCTGGCCACAATAAAAGGCCACTCTAAAATGTGCAGTTTTACCGTATTGGGGGGGTCCAGGGGGGTCAGAAAACCAGTCAGTATTGGGTATGATCACCATTTGCCTCACGCAGTGCAACACATCTCTTTCGCATAGAGTTGATCAGGTTGTTGATTGTGGCCTGTGGAATGTTGGTCCACTCCTCTTCTAGCTGTGTGAAGTTGCTGGAGACTGGCAGGAACTGGAACATGCTGTCGTATACACCGATCCAGAGCATCCTAAACATGCTCAATGGGTGACATGTCCGGTGAGTATGCTGGCCATGCAAGAACTGGGATGTTTTCAGCTTCCAGGAATTGTGTACAGATCCTTGCAACATGGGGCCGTGCATTATCATGCTGCAACATGAGGTGATGGTCGTGGATGGCACAACAATGGGCCTCAGGATCTCGTCACGGTATCTCTGTGCATTCAAAATGCCATAAATAAAATGCACCTGTGTTCGTTGTCCATAACATATGCCTGCCCATACCATAACCCCACCGCCACCATGGGCCACTCGATCCACAACATTGACATCAGCAAACCGTTCACCCACACAACGCCATACACGCTGTCTGCCATCTGCCCTGTACAGTGAAAACTGGGATTCATCCGCACCTCTGCCCTCCAAAGTGCCACAGTGAAAAGTGGTCGAGACCCCGATGAGGATGACGAGCATGCAGATGAGCTTCCCTGAGATGGTTTCTGACAGTTTGTGCAGAAATTCTTTGGTTATGCAAACCGATTATTGCAGCAGCTGTCTCGGTGGCTGGTCTCAGACGATCTTGGAGGTGAAGATGCTGGATATGGAGGTGTGGGCTGGGCTGGTGTGGTTACACGTGGTCTGCACTTGTGAGGCCGGTTGGATGTACTGCCAAATTCTCTAAAAAGCCTTTGGAGACGGCTTATGGTAGGGAAATGAACGTTCAATTCACAGGCAACAGCTCTGGTGGGCATTCCTGCAGTCAGCATGCCAATTGCACACTCCCTCAAAAATTGCAACATCTGTGGCATTGTTCTGTGTGAAAAAACTGCACATTTTAGAGTGGCCTTTTATTGTGGCTAGCCTAAGGCACATCTGTGCAATAATCATGCTGTCTAATCAGCATCTTGATATGCCACACCTGTGAGGTGGATGGATTATCTCGGCAAAGGAGAAGTGCTCACTAACACAGATTTAGACAGATTTGTGAACAATATTTGAGAGAAATAGGCCTATTGTGTACTTGTGTTCAGCTAATGAAAAATGGGGGCAAAAACAAAAGTGTTGCGTTTATAATTTTGGTCAGTGTAAAATTTGAATAGATGTTTTGGCCCTGAAATGCAGAAAAAGCTATTAACTGTCTCATGTGGTTGTTGAAATATTAAAAACTCTACCCTGAGCTGTAGCACACTAATTAAAAATGTGCTATTGGTGCCGCTTTTCTTATTGTTTCAGTGTTCCTTGTGTTTCCAGCAGTGGCTTACAGTGCCTGTTCACGCTGCAAGATTATTATTTCAGCCTACGAGTGCATTTCTGCACTAAAGTTCAAGGGACTATCAAATTTCCTTTCTTATCTGTTTCTAGTGCTCCTTCAGGAAGCAGAAGTGGTTGTGTCCCTGTTCTATCTGCTGACTGAGAGCGTGCCCTGGTTAGAGAAAGAGCCAGGGCTGAAGATACGGTCCTCCTGAGAGAGAGGGCGGCGCTGAGCTGTGTTTCACGATTAATTGGAAGAAAGGAAGAGAGTTTAAAATAAGCAACTCTCTGACACACTTAGAGAGAGCAAGAGGAGAAGGAACAGAAATAGAGCTCGAATCAGGACGATTCAAGCTTAACACACACATATACTTCCAAACATACACACTGAGACAAGCACACAACAGATTTGATCGTTTCAGACATGATTTCATGAGAGGAGGCTATTAATAAGTACCTTCAGTACAATAGCAGTGAGGTCCTTCCAGGCTGCTGGAGCAAGTGGCTCCGTTCCTGCAGGGTCCAGAAACACAGTGGTCCACCAATGACTGACAACGGTCTCCCTCAAAACCTAAAACACACACATACAGATTGTATTACAATCTAATTTTTTTTTGTAACACATTTGAATTTAAAAACACATTCAATTTGAATGCATCACACACACTAGAGCCTGACCAATAATCTCTTTAATGAATGATAATTGCTTTTCCTTAAATGAATCACGGTTTTGTGATCAGATCCGCCATTATTATAAATAAATGTGTTTAAAAAACATGGGTGAGCATTTGATAAAATGTGCTTGTCATTTGCTGCACATGCTCTATTCACCGTAAAAGACTAAAAATAGTATTGACAGCAGGTATTTATAACCTATTCCAGATGACAACCAAAACATTAATAATGTCATTTGAAAGGAACTGTAATGTAGAGCATTTAGTTTTTTTTTTTTGCGACTTCTGACAATGTATAATTGTTCCAGGGAACTATTGTTCTGAACACATCGGAATTTAAAAACACATTCAATTTGAATGCATCATACAAACTAGAGATCGGCTTGTAATCGGTGACCGATAATCACTTTTCCTTTATCCAGTTTCAGTTCTGTAATATCGGCTACACCGACAATGTATGACAATGTATAATTATTCCAGAAAACTAGTTGTGAACACATCTGAATGTAAAAACAAATTAAATTTTAATGAATCATAGTGATTAATCGCTTTGCTTAATCCAATATCGGTTTTGTAGTATCGGAAACACAGACAATGTATGACAATATATAATTATTTCAGGAAGGTAATTGTTCTGAATACGTCTGAATTTAAAAACAAATTCAATTTTAATGCATCATAGTGATTAATCGCTTTCCTTATTCCAACATCGGTTTTATAATATTTGATCCACCGACAATGTATGACAATGTATAATTATTCCAGGGAGTAGTTGTTTTAAACACATCTGAGTGACCGATAATCACTTTTTCCTTATCCAGTATTGGTTTTGTAGTATTGGATGTATAAACAGCTAAACAGGAATAAACAGGATAAACATCTTAAGTGACCTATAAATACTTTTACCTAATCCAATATCGGTTTTGTAATATCAGATACACTGACAATGTATGACAATGTATAATTATTCCAGGGAACTAGTTGTTCTGAACACATGTGAATTTAAAAATATTCAATTTTAATGTATCATTAATTAATTGGTTTAAGTGACTCATAATTTATTTTTCCTTAATCCAGTATCGGTTTTGTAATATCAGATCCACTGACAATGCATGACAAATATAATTATTCCAGGAAGTAGTTGTTCTAAACACATCTGAATTTAAAAACACATTAAATTTTAATGCATCATACTAACTAGAGATCAGCCGATAAACGGTTTAAGTGACCTATAATTACTTTTCCCTAATCCAATATCGGTTTTGTAATATCGGATACACCGACAGTGAATGACAATGTATAATTATTCCAGGGAACTAGTCATTCTGGACACATCTGAATTAAAAAAAAAAAAATCTATTATAATGTATCATACAAATTAGAGATCAGTCGATAATTGGTTTAAGTGACTGATAATTATTTAATCTAATATTGTATTTGTAAAATCAGTTCTGAACACATCTAAATTGAAAAACACATTTATTTTTAATAATTAAGTTGTGTTTGCATGATTTTTAAAGTAAGACATTAAATAAATATCAATTTTGCATATCATTTTACAGACATATAAATATGCAAACAATAGGCAAAAGCTGTATTAGTCAATCTCTAATACACAAGCAAACATATTTGGAACTTTTCTTTGATTTCTACTGTTTTTATATTGAGCATCCCCAAAAACTTTTTGCATTTTTAACTTTTTCATTTAGACATTATTTAGTATGTTTATTAAGCTCTTTTCCTCATTAGGTTGTCAGTGATTTCAGGTTTGTACTATCCTTGAGAGAACATTTGGTCCTTGTAATGTTGATAAAACCTGAATCACTCACACAAATAGCTCACAGTAAACAAAATCTGTTCATTTCCTTCAGAAAAAAATAGTGAAGAAAAAAAAAAGAGAAAAATTGAACAAAGCCTTCAGTTATAAACCAACTAGAATCAGTCGGCCAAAGCAGGTTGGCTGCTTTTCGTACAACACTCCTAATTAACATCATTTATGCCCTCCTGTGTTCTCCATAATCCTCTTACAAAAATGGACGGAACGGTAAACATGTTTGTTTGTGTGCTTGCGTGCCTTCCACTAGACCTGAACAGATATATGCCTTGCAATCAGCATGTCCATGACAAGATTTCTTAAAAAAGCCTAGTTGTTTCTTCTGGAAGGCTTAAATAACAGGTTTAAAATAATCTTAATTTACATGATCAAAGGAACAAATCCCTGACCTTCAATGTCTCTTGCGCAACCTTTCTTTTGTTCTTCATTTCCCATTTACTTCCTCTGCCCTATCTTTCCATTTAAAGCATCTTCAGAGCACTGAAGCTCTGCCCAAGGTTAACCTCCATTATTCACATAAACAGACACAAGACAGCACACACATATCTACACAAAAGAACGTTGCTTTTTGCTAGATTCCTGTTATGCAAGTACTCAGAACTATTTCATGATAATATTTTGAATATATTTAAATAAAGCAGGTGAATGGTTTTTGATGTTTATGTAGAACTAGAGAAAGAGAATTTTACAGCAACACTAATAATGCTATTCTTTTGAACTTTCTATTCATCAAAAATGAATCATTACAACTGTGCAAAGCTGATAGACTCCCAACTATGTTAATTTAGTTCACCTGTTGTTAATATTATTTTATGGCTGCTGCTGCTGGTTGTTATAAAAAAAAACGTTATGTTTTTATTGTTCTGATATGAAGATAAAATCAAACAAAAACAGAAGTAAAACATGAAATAAATATTGTTTCTGGACATCAGTTATAGTGTATAAGTAATTAGCATTAGTTTTGGTTTTTAAAAAAACGTAAAAATTTGAAAAGAAATGTATCACGATTTCTACAAAAATATTAAGTAGCACAACCGTTTTCATTATTGATAATAATTAGCAAATAATCATTTTAGGATGATTTCTGAAGGATCATATGACACTGAAGACTGGGGTAATGATACTGAAAATTCAGGCTGACATCAGACAAATAAATTACAGTTTAAAATACAATCAAATGGAAAAGATGTTAATTCTATCAGTAGTAATTCAGCAAGTGGACACGCATTTCCAATGACCCACACACACACAATCTCACACACCTGGCTGGCAGGTACAGGTGTAGTTTTGTCCTTCATCTCTCTGTCTGAGGTCAGTACAGGTGCCGTTGTTCTCACAGGGCTTCAGGTGACATGCGTCAAACTCCTCACAGAAGATCCCAGAGTATCCATCATCACACTGGCAGTAAAATGTGTCCTGTGATTCACATTTGAACACACATCATCAAATGCTCACATATACTCTGGACAGAAAACACAAACTAAATAAAGATAACTATTACTGTATATCAACGCTCTGGAGAGAAAAACAACAGCACAGATATATATTCAGGGTTGTAATATTGGCCTTTCAGTTCTCTAAAAAGAGAAACTATGAGAACACATAACTCTTATTATGATCTGAAGTCATTACCACAGAGGACTGGGTGATACATTTTCCTTTCCCGGAGCACTGTGGGTCACTGAATCCAATGCCGGGCTCCATACAGTTATTAGTTTTTACATTGAGATGCAGCCTCAAAGTGACTTCTGGACCAGAGGGTGCACCAATGTGCAGAACACCTACACAGAGAGAGATAAACAGAAAAGTCGACATTTGTAATAGAGAATAAAGAGATTTTCTACCTTTTTTTTTTTTTTTTTTTTTACATATTATTTATATATTATATTTTAAAAAATTATTTATATTCATTTTATTTATTATATTAATTGTATTATGCTAACTCTTCTTAATAATTCATTACTATATTTAAACTTTTTAATAATTTAATCATATATATATATATCTTCAGATTCAGAGCCTCTAAAGTATATATATATATATATATATATATATATATACATATATATTGATAGAAAGATACACACACAGCCATATTGTACACATTTATTACACAAAACAAATCTATGGCCCTATGATTTCCGCAGTGTGGAAAACGCGGACGGAATCGCAGAATCCCGTCATAAAAACGGAATTCACTGAATAACGCAGAATGACACGGATTTTTTTAATAAATTAATCAAAAGTAGGTCATTACACTTAAATCAAAGCACAATATGAACTAATATCTGTAAATATGCATGTTCTGTGTGTCTCTGTTGTAGCATGGAGAATGGAGCAGACCAGCAGTTTTGTTTACTACACACGCTGAAGCGTGTGTGACACTCACGGTCTGTCGTCTCACTAAATGAGGACATAAATACATGAACATTATCTGCTTAGAGTCACTTCATGAGCATTTGACCGTTCCATTTTAGGAAAAATTGCATTATATCACATACTCACAGAAATGTAAAGGTAGACACAGCAACCCGTCAAAATAAAAGTCAGTTTTTGGCTTAATTTTCAATAATTAAAAGATAAATGCAAGTAATGTTTTATGCCTTCATTTGATAACCAGAACATTTAAATACACAACACAGAATTTCTGAGGGTAAAAAACCTTTCAGGCTAATTTAAGAATAAATTTGAATAAACTAAGTATGCATTTAAATAATTAGACATGCTAAAACACAGAATTTGATAACAATAAAACATATGGTGAGCATTTCATAGGGCCCTAAACATGTCATTTTTGTTAAACCTTTATTAAGTTGATGTGAAATTGTATAAGTTTCATGGTTTTAATTAATTAGACATGCTCTTTGATTAATAAAATTTAATTCAACCAAAAAAATTAAAACGGGAAAAACGGAATCCAGAAAAAAATGGAATTTGGAAAAATAAAACGGATTTCATAGGGCCCTACAAATCCATGTCATTACATTTTAATAATATTGTAAATAGATACATAGGTTTTACGCAGCTATAAACCGACAAAACAAAATTTCCTTTTAGGTTCAGCTCCTGATATTTTATAACATCTGCTATGACAACAACAGCATCTTCTTTTTACCTCTCAGACATAAACACACACAGATAAACAGACATGTGCGCACACACGCACACATACACATACACACACACTGCAATGCCTCAAGGACAGACATTGTTTGGCTCACAGAACCAGACAGGGTCAAATAAAAGACTCGCAACACTCATCAATGTGTCTGGAAAAATTCTGAATTGCAAACAAGTTGGAAATAGACATTATGTCCAAGGATGTTTCAAAGGCAAAGTCATACACACAAACACACACACGCACATATATTTATATATATATATATGAACACACACAATGTATGTAACAATTTCTCCATGTTGCAGGCACATACACACTTACTGATGAAGTAGTTGTGTCCGAATGGCAGGGACTGGTCAGGAAGCACCAGGCCATCTGAGCTCTGCTGAAACCACATGATTGTACCATCCGCAACAGAGCACTGCTCATAACCAGCCTCACCGACACGCCACAGTACAGCCGAGCCACTCACATTACCCACCAACCTACACAAAGAGAGAATTCTCATCAAAAATCAATCACATGTCACGTCAATGAACTAAAGACAGGAAAATGATGTAGTGAACTGTACAAAGGTAACAAGTTAACAAGATATGTTTTGACTTTTACTATTATTTTTCAATACATGTCAGTGCTTAATACATTTTGTTTTATATTTTATAATATATTTTAATATAGTAATATTTTATTAATAAGTGTCATTAATAATTGATTACATTAAATATTTACTATAATATATAAATCATATTAAATGTATTTAATAATTTAGTATATTAAAGCTTTTTAAGAATTCATATGGTTAAAAATCTATACTTATTTTTATGTTGGCCAAAACTCATATGAAAAGTAAATTACATGGTAAAATTATCAACGTACTCCAGAAGTGTGGTTGTATTTAAAATATATAATTTACTGATGTATTATGTATTTTATAATATTATGTTTTAATTTAGCTATGTTTTGTTGATAAGTGTATATATATATATATATATATATATATATATATAATATTTCTGCATATTTCCTACTTGCTGAAGGGCACAGGTAAATAAATAAAAGGGTTTATATGAAGATTGTTTTAGGTTTACTTAAATTTGAAGCTGTTATTTTTGAAAGTCTAATAAATGTTAATACTGACAGCTCTCAATTAAAGACATAGTATATCTGCCTTTATGTTGATTCTACATTAATTTAAAGATTGAATGTGAAATTACTGAATATATATATATATATATATATATATATATTCAACACTTTATTTATCTGTAATGTTGCCCCAAATCACAAATCATCTGGACAGTACTTTGGAATTATTTGGAAATATTATCAGTGTACTCCAAAAGTGTAGCCGTGGTTTAAATGTATAATTTTTTTATAATTATAATTTATGTACGTATTATATTATGTTTTAATATGGTAATATTCATTAGTAAGTTATTAATAATTTATTACTTTTTCATTATTCTTATTTCATTATATTTTATTTTTACTTTAATTATTAACTGTTAATTTATATCATTTAAAACATATTTATGTGTTATGTTGGCCAAAAATCATCTGTAAAAACCAATTCATCACTTGATCATCTGATCAAGTTCTTTGAAATTATGTGTTACATTTGTTTTTTGATCAGTTTTATATATTATTTTTATATTTTTAAATTATTTGTATTATATTTTGTAGTAGTTCATGGCTTGAAATATCCATATATGCCACAAAAAGAAAACTAATTATATTTATTATATCCTTAAAAAATAGGACACAAGGAAGTTTCTTACTTCACAGCTGTTTCCTCTGCGACCTCCATGGAAACAGTCATCATTCCGGCAGACTCACCTCCTGCGGTACTTACACATTCGGCTTCATCAGTAATCTACAACACACACCCACACAAATAAGCTACTCAGGAGCAATTCTGCCTCCCAGACCGGACCCAACTGTCATGACACATCACGCTTATACAACCGCACACTTTATGCATGCAAACGCACACCTGCTCACCTGTTGATCCTCCCACAGTATCTCCACCACTTTTTGACCTTGTCTGGGTTGCCACGGCTCCAGGGTGGGCGGAGCTTGAGTAGTGGTGGGGACTGTGGTTGGCTGAAACACTTGAGTGGTGGTCGCAGGTGTGGCAGGCGTGGCGTGTTCTGGTTCAAGGCTCTCTGCGAGGTCCCAGGTGGACTCGGACAGGTCAAAGGTCAAAGTAGGCAGGTCACACCGGACACCGCTGTAACCCTCACTGCACTCGCACGCAAACCCATCCCCCTCGCTGTCTTGGCTACAGTTGCCATGGAGACAGGGGCTGCTGGCGCATGGATCTGCAAAAAACTGCACCCAATAAAAACAACACGAATGAGAGATGAAAACTGCATCATTTTATCAAACATTTTAAATTGCTCCAGTCACACAGAATGATTCAGCTTTAGTTTCAGGCAAACATCTATCGACTAACAATCGCTTGGCCTGAAGAATAAGAACTGAGAGCAATTAATATACTGAAACCACAGAAGAGCACCATTATATATAAGAACAATAGCAATAGAGCCGTCCCGCTCTCCCCGCAGGAACACCTGCACCAAAATCTACAGTGCTAATTCCTTTATCTCACGATTATGTAGTGATACTGATCCAATTACTCTAATTATGCTCCATTTCCTTTGGCAGGGACATGCCTTCTTTCCAGACGAGATAAAGTAGGCCTTATATGTGCCATATTTGTGCATATGTTCATCTGTAAGCTATTTATACTTCATAAATACCAACAACATATGGCTGAGTGAAAATAAATTCTCCTTGTATATAATGATTTTTTTCTGTAATACTAAATCAACTGAATCAACATTATCAAGCAAACACATGTTAGTAATTATTGTACATTACACATTAAAATGTTACATCACAAATTACTATGCTGTAAAGTCTACAGACCTCATTGGAAAAACATGCCTGTGGCAAAATGTCTGTCTTCAAAATAATATTATGTTGCTTCTTGCAAGTTCTGTGCCACTTTAAAAGTGAAATTCCCAGTGAGGTTCAAGTGACATCTGGCAATGTTTTATTACAATGGTTGTTGAACGTATTCAGAAGTGAAATGTTCATTAAGTGGCACTAAAAGGTTAATGCTCTATTACATTTGCAAATGACGTGCCACTTATGTTAAACTCGACCCTAAACCTAACCGATAGCATTAAAAAAAAAACAGATTTTGCTCATGCAAAAATGCCATTTTAGCTTGCTGAGCTCTTTTATCAAGATTTGTGTTTCCAGGACTTGTACCGAATCCTTCGTATCACAAGTCTAATGCTGTACCAGGTGCGCTAACAAGCAAGTTTGCTACATTGGAAAAGCCAAAACTATGAAGCTGGTTCAAACATTCAAAATATTTTAGTTTACAAATCATGCACTATGATAAAAAAGTGTGTTGAGGTCATAACAGCATTGTGCAATCGGACAAAAATATCTAATATATAATCAATAATCTGCCCCGTAATCATAATTTGTATGAAAAGGAATACCGTTAATGTTGTTTTACAGCTAGTGTTTATTTCAGCTGGAAACTGTAGCGAATTCCATGTAGGTATGTTGCAGAAATGTAGGTAAAAGCACGTTTTCAAATAAGTCTGGGTTGAAAATCCATCAACTGTAAACAATTATGGAGTAAATAAAGCATAACTAAGCTCTTTTAGGCTGCAGAACATGAGATATCGTGTCCTTCTTCACATCTGTCCCTTGAGACCAGTTATTAAGCTAATCAACTTACTGGCAATCACAGAGGCACATCTGAAGTGCACTACACTGCTTCCACTGCACATGTTGAGGGCTGCATGTTAGAAGCTCTTCTTGATCTCACTAGCCACAATTACATTTTCACATCAGTCCACTAATTAAAAAAAAAACTATAGAATCATCTGAATTGCTATTTTGTGCCTAAATGCTGTTGTAGGTGAATCTGCAGTGTCACTGTTTATTACGTTTACTTGAGCTTTGACACCTGTAACAGTTGATTCATAGATTTTAACATGTATAAATAGGTATAGATACATATATATTAATCCACACAAAGAGTTATGGTCAGTACAGGTGGTTTTAGAAGTGTCATGATACATTTGTGTTCAGAACAAATATGATTCATTTAAAAATTGACACTATTTTTAAAACTAATGGATAGTGACAGGTTTTATTCCATGAATCAAGAATCAATAAGTTGTTTTTTCCTGCTGCTCTAAATCAGTGGTTCTCTACTGGTGGGTTGTTCCAATAATTGGGTCACAGGCCTGTGCTGATAATTAACCTATATACACATAATTCTCTAACCAAACAATCATGCATTGTTAAGACAGGATTTTTGCTCATGCTGCTCATGTTAAAGGAAAAGTTCATTTCCAGAACAAAAATTTACAGATGATTTACTCACCACCTTGTCATCCAAGATGTTCATGTCTTTCTTTCTTCAGTCATAAAGAAATTATGTTTTTTGAGGAAAACATTTCAGGATTTCTCACCATATAGTGGACTTCTATGGTGCCCGTGAGTTTAAACTTCCAAAATGTAGTTTAAATGCAGCTTCAAAGAGCTCTAAACAATCCTAGCCTAGGAAGAAGGGTCTTATCTAGTGAAACGATCAGTTATTTATTTATTTTTTTTTTTAAATTGACAATTTATATACTTTTTAACCTCAAATGCTCATCTTGTCTAGCTCTGTGTGAACTCTGAACTTTTTTTTTCTGGTAATGACAGTTAGGGGACGTCTAAAAAACTTCCATCTCATTTTCTTCAAAATCGTTCCTACATACAGAAGATTAAAAACCCTTTACAAAAAAAAAAAGAAAGAAAGGGTAAAACAGTAATGTAGGATGATTTTGAAGTTGGAGAAGAAAATGAGATTGAGTTCACACAGCGCTAGATAAGATGAGCATTTGAGGTTAAAAAGTTTATAAATTGTAAACAAATTTTTTAGAAAATAACTATTTCACTAGATAAGACTCTTCTTCCTCAGCTAGGATCGTTTAGAGCCCTTCGAAACTGCATTTAAACTGTATTTTGGAAGTTCAAACTAGCAGGCAACATAGAAGTCCACTATATGGAGAGAAATTCTGAAATATTTTCCTTCAAAAAACAATTTCTTTACAACTGGAGAAAGAAAGACATGAACATCTTGGATGACAAGGGGGTGAGTACATTATCTGTAAATTTTTGTTCTGAAAGCAAACTTCTCCTTTAATACTGATTTACCATTTGTAAATAAATTACTATTCATTGATAACAAATATATTAACTAGCGCTTTCAATCAATTAAAAAAAAAAAAAATAATTAAGCACACATTTTTTTCTGAAATTGATTAATCCCACCTAACATTAAAGTTTTTAAATATACTTATATATTGCAATAATTTCACATTCAATCTTCAAATAATGTACACAACCAAATAATAGACACAACATAAAGACAGTATATTTTTAATATTTGTTTAATGGAATCCGACTGAAGGCCAGTATCACTGATACCAGTACTACTGATGTCTCCATAATTTTTTTTTCCCCCCATATTTAACCATTGACTATAGCCATTCAACATTACAGTATAATTGAGAGCTAGCAATTTTAACATTTATTATACTCAAAAACACTGCACCTTCCTAATTTAACCCCCTGGTTGTGTTTGGATTCCTGTCACACTTGTGGTGTTCCCAGTCAAAAATTCATTCTTTTTGTCAACTTGTTGTCTTTCATTTAGGACTGGTTTTGTGTTTCTATTTGCATCTGATTAATCGTAGGCCTCATTTATCTGAGAGTAGGTACCTCGTTTGGAGTCCGGTCATTTTTGACCTGGAACACCACAAGAGTGACTTTGTGCAGTTTTGTACAGTTTTGCCTACTTTCAGATCAATGAGGCTTACGATTAATCAGATGCAAATAGAAACACAAAAACAGCCCTAAATGAAAGAAAACAAGTTGACAAAAAAATGAAATCCAATATTTGGTGATAATATAGCACAGGGATGGCAAACTCTGGTCCTGGAGAGCTGCAGCCCTGCAGAATTCAGCTCCAACCCTAATTAAAACTCACCTGCCTGTTGATTTCTAGTAACCCTTCAGACCTTGATTAGCTTGTTCAGGTGCGTTTGATTAGGGTTGAAACAAAACTATGCAGGGCTGCGGCTCTCCAGGACCGACGTTCGCCAACCCTGATATAACATAATGACAGATTTATAGGCAGTTGTTTTCGAGTCCATTTTTGACCGGGAACAAGTGTGACTTTTTGCAATTTTGTACAAAATAAAAGCATTTAAAAGCAAACTTCCTTATTAAACATTAAAGGACACTAGTGTGATACACAATGCAAATTCTCACAATTTTTTATCTCATATTATTCATAAAAAAATATTTTTTCACTCAAAAAACGAGGTACCTTCTTTCAGAAAAATGAGGCCTACGATTAATCAGATGCAAATAGTAGGGGTGTGACGAGACACTTATCCAACAAGACGAGACGAGACACGAGACTGGGTTCATGAGAACGAGACGAGATTTTTAAACTTTTCTTAAGAAATCCTCAATGATGAAATATATAGGGAAAATAGTCTTTTATTCAACTAAATAAGGCAAAATGCAAAAAAAAATGTAGGTGCATTTTGAACTTTCTGAAATTAAACTTCCATTTTAATGAATTATATGCAGTAATAAACAACATTTAAACAAGACCTTCATGATTCTGGATAAACTGAGAATCCCATTCAGGAATAAGATCATGTGGGTGTTTGAAGATCTCCATACTTTAAGGATTAATCGTGCACCTAAAATGTAAACACCGCAAAATGTTTTGCAAGGATATCGTCATGAGATCACGTGCCACGAGATCTCGTCACATCCCTAGCAAATAGAAACACAAATCCAGTCCTAAATGAAAGAAAACAAGTTGACAAAAAGATTGAATCCAGTCTTTAGTGATAATATAGCATAATAACAGATTTATAAGCAGTTGTTTGGAGTCCAGTCATTTTTGACCGGGAACACCGCAAGTGTGACTAGGTGAAATAAAACCTACAAAAAATCCGAACCCACAGAAAATTCGAAAAAAAAAAAAAAAAAAATTCAGAGAAGCACTTATACCCTGTGTGAACAAAGTCAGTAAGTTTGAGTCCAATGTCATAACTAGTATTTTCGGGGAAAAGAAAATCTCTTTCGGGTCAATTTGACCCGAACACAACCAGAGGGTTAAGTGAACTTCAAACAATCTACACATAAACCTATTATAATAAATGCCATATTTAGATACAAAAGTTATTGAACTCCTCTTTTTTCTTTTGTACTTTGATTAACAGACATCACAGCAGCTGGGTTATTATATTATTTACCTGCTATTGCTTCAAGAGATGCCACTGCTGAACATGACGTTGATCAGACACGCATCATATTTGCTCACAACTCTCTTTACCTTTTCTGACTTTCTACTGGTCTTGAAGTCTCTAGTAATGAGCTTTACGAGTTGAATCAGGTGTGTAAGATGAAGGAGACAATACTGGGGTGCGTCAGGACAGTTTTGAAAACCATTTCAGAGACATGTTCTTAAATCTGACTCATTACAAATATTACATGCATGCACAATTTTAAGGCAGCTTTAATCGCCTAACTTCATGACTTTTGACATAACTGTTGACATAACTAAGACAATGCGTGAACTTAGTTTCTTTAATGCTTTGATATGAAATGATACAGGCTACAGTGCTTGTCGGTGTGCTACGAGCACAGTACCTTTTCCTGCACTCGTTTGACTAGCAACTAGTGCTGAGGTGAAGTTGGAGCGTGTGTCTGAAACGTCTCATGTTTGATGTGGTCGTAAAGATGTTCTGCATCTAAATAAATGCAATACTTCAAAAAAAAAAAAAAAAAAAAAAAAAAAAAAAAAAAGACTGAAGCAGCAGTTGTGAGTGGGGTGACTCCGCTCCTGCGTTAAATATTTCTGACGCAGTTAAACTGGAGAAATTAATCACCTGTGTTAACGTGCTAATTTTGACAGCACTAATATTAACGCATTTCAGTGTTTGACTTTGAATGAATAGTTCAGTTGACTTCCATTGACTTCAATGGAAAATACTGTGGAAGTAAATGGCTACCAACAAATTTCAAAATATAATTTGTGTTCAACACAAGAATAGAAACACATTCAGGTTTGGAACAAGGTGAATAAATAATGATAGAATTTTCACATCTGGGTGAACTGTCCCTTTAAGGAAATTTAAGGAAATTTAGTCCTACAGAAGTGACGTACAGTATACTGAAGGAGAAAATTAAAAAGACCAAGAGGTCTACAATGAGAACGAGGCAGGGTGGAAGCAGCAATAGTGTGGGAAGAAGAAAAGGTCATAAGTGAGAAAAAGACCTTCAAAGTGAGAAGAGATGGATAAAGCATTTACAGCATCAATCTCTCTCCAATTTTCATCTCAAGGTATCTCACCAGACTCGCTCTCACTGACATCAACACATCCCTGACCTTTGTATTCTTCCATCTGATTTTACCAGAGAGCCTCCTTTAAAATAACGAGCTGTGGGCTGGTGTCTACCCAAGACCTCCACTGCCTGAGCTGGTGTTTATCCTATAGAGACAATGTTTAATTTTCTTTCACTGTGATTAAAGAAAGTATTTCAAAAACCTTTCAAAAACCCAAAAGGTTAGCTATGCTTCAGCTTGCAGCAAAGGGCTCCTTCACTTAGTCTCTTTCCCTATTTTTAAAGGTCACATTGCTACCAAATCACACTGAAATGTCTGAATAACAACTCACAGTCACAAGCTTGAAAAGGCTGAGATTGTCTTCCTTATTCATAAAGTATATGTTAAAACTTAAAGGAGAAGTTCACTTCCAGAACAAAGATTTACAGATAATGTACTCACCCCCTTGCCATCCAAGATGTTCATGTCTTTCTTTCTTCAGTCGTAAAGAAATTATGTTTTTTGAGGACAACATTTCAGCATTTTTCTTCATATAGTGGACTTCTATTGTGCCCCGAGTTTGCACTTCCAAAATGCAGTTTAAATGCGGTTTCAAACGATCCCAGATGCGGTTGCAAATGATCCCAGTCGAGGATGAAGGGTCTTATCTAGCGAAACAATTGGTTATTTTCATAATAATAATACAATTTATATACTTTTTAATGTCAAATGCTCATCTTGTCTTACTCTGTCTGAACTCAGTTTTCCGGTTCATGACAGTTAGGGTATGTCGAAAAATTCCCATCTCATGTTCTCCTTCAAAATCATCCTATATCGCTGTTTTACCTTTTTTGTTAAGGGTGTTTGATCTTCTTTCAATGCTCACTTTGCAAAGACTGGGTCAGTACTTCTGCAGTGATGTAGGATGATTTTGAAATAATTTTTTAAGTTGAGGGAGAAAATACGAGTTTTTCAACATACCCTAACTGTCTTGAGCCAGAATACACAGAGTTCAACGAGAGCAAGACAAGACGTTTAAGATTTAAAAGTATTGAAATTGTATTTGTTTTAATGAAAATAACTGATCGTTTCGCTAGATAAGACCGTTCTTTCTCAGCTGGGATCATTTACAACCACATTTGGGATCGTTTGAAGCTGCTTTAAACTGCATTTTGGAAGTTCAAACTCGGGGCACCATATCATTCAATTATATGGGGAAAAATAAAAAATGTTTTCCTCAAAAAATGTAATTTCTTTACGACTGAAGAAAGAAAGACATGAACATCTTGGATGACAAGGGGGTGAGTACATTTTCTGTAAAATTTTGTTCTAGAAGTGGACTTCTCTTTTCAGTAAAGTTTTATGATTTTGAGTTATGACTTTAAAAAAATATTTAAATAAAAACAATAAGGAATATTTTAATTCTGCTTTCTAATACACACACACATGCACACACAAAATTTTTAAATGTAATATATTACTATATTAATAATATATTATTATGTTAAAATATTACAAACAATTTTTGTGTAGCACAGGCTCTGGGATGCGCATCCACGATACTACGAATTAGTCATGGGTCGTTTCCTTCATTTTGAACAAATCTTTAATGTGACTTGAGAAGAACGAGTCATCTCAGGGAGTGATTCGCATGCGCAACACCCAATTAGGTTCTGTACTGGAATTAGTTCATCTGTTTCGAGTCTTCGGGTTTTTCGAGTCGTTCGTTCATCTTATGGGGCTGCACGTGATGAACGAACGACTCAAACCCGAAAACTTGTCAGATAAGAGGTGAGGTGACTAATCATAGACTACTTTCTGTTTCTTATAGCATTATAGTTTTGTCTTGTTTGTAGTGTGATCAACGTTTGTGTAAGCAGTAGATGTGTTAGGGAAGTAACACGTAACATTTTTTTATATTTTGCTACAATGAACGAAATGACTCAAAAAAATGTTTTGTTCATTTTGCTGAACGAGACTCAAAGGTCTCAAAGTTCATCATCTGTGTACTCCGGCTCAAAAAGGTAGAGAATGGCAAAAAAACTCCTACAACTTCAGAATTGTCTGACAATGTTGTAGCTTTTTGTTTGTAAACAGCGTTTGACTTACTTGCATTTTCTTAGTCTTTGCACGTTCACTTTGTAAACACTGGGTCTGTAGTTCCGCCTACGTTTCGTGTGACCTTTCGACGTGATTTAATAGTACGTAGTGTCATGAACGCACATCCCAGAGCCTGTGCTACACAAGCTTTCTTCACGACTGAAGACAGAAAGACATGAACATCTTGGACGACAAGGGGGTAGGTAAATTATTTGTGAATGGTTGTTCTGGAAGTAGAGTTCTCCTTTAACTCCTTATTCTGCATTATCATATTTAAAATCCCTTAATCCTACCCCATACCTTAAACTACCTTACTAACTATTAATAAGCAGCAAATTAAGAGTTTGTTCAGGGAAAATTCTTAGTTATCAGTAAATATGTGTTTTCTATTCTAAAGTGTTATCAAAATGTTTATTAAACTACATGTTAGGACTTTTTCAGGTATCTTATTTAGGATTTATTTTGAATTACACGTAATTCAGAATTTTCATTTAGGATTTCATTTTATATACTAGGATGAAAATGGTGCCAAACCAATTTATTGCTTATGTGTGGCACAAATCCAATGTTTTCACAGCAGTGTAGTCACACAATATCTTTAAATCAGGTTTGGGTCACATATGGTCCCAGATCTGTTAAATATCCCATTCACAGCTGTGCAACACGTTAATAGGTGGGTCAGTATACTATTCTGAGAGTTGTGTTCAAGTGAGGTTGGAGTGTCTTGCACCCATGACACTTTTATTGTTGTTTATTCAGGTAATTATGTATTTGTGCCGTTCCCACTGACCTGGACAGCATGGCACTTTCTCAAAAGCGTAATCCCAAATCCACTCAAAAAGAACAATGTGTCTGTGTGCACGTTTGTGTGTTCAGGAAAGAGCACAGAAAGAACAAAATGTTTCTAAAACACACACACACACACACACAGTCAGCCTGAAAACCCACCGCCATGTGACTATTAATAGAGAAAGTGAGAGAGACTGAGTGTGACAGTTCATCCCTCACCATTCAATTGTATAATGATTATGAATTAATGAATTCTCCAGTTTTCTTTGAGAAAAGGAAGAGTTTTCATTTATGATTTTATGATTTATGTGTCTTTCAAGCATAGCTCGCACTCATACAGTATTAATATCATCAAAGGGCCAGGTATGAAATGGAAATGAAAGTGTGATTGGCTCATAGCCACTAAACATCAGAGGATGGCCTGAATGAATACTAACCAGCCTGCAGATGGAAGACACAGTTAATAGGGAAATACAAATACTTGGAGTTGCATCAGAATAAAACTGTTTACACCACCATGGGCCACAAAGGATTCATGTTTGCTTACATTAAAGGTCGAACGAAATGAGAATCAACTCATTAGCGCATCTGATGCAGAAGTGGAAAAATCTTTCTCTGGGGTTTTAATGCAGAACGCAATTTTATTCAATGTCACGGCTACATAATAACACACGCACATGCACTCGAAGCCAGACATCACTGGCAATGACAATTACTAATGCAGCACATTCTGAAAGGCAGGTAGAAAGAGCAGATGTGCTACCAATTAACCAGCAAGATGAGGCCACATCAGTGCAGAAGGGTTGCCAAATTAAAGGTTCTTCTGAAAAATGGACTTGTGTTTTTAAACGAGGCAGACTAAATAGACGAGATCAATGTTCCACATTCACCATTATTATAACAAATAGCTACTTTCCCAGAAGCTCTTAGTATGTGAAGTTCGTCTTACCGTACCGGTAATGCATGCTTGTTGGATCTACACAGGATTCTTGGCATCTGTTTAATAGGATTTTCTAGAAACAAATTATTTTTAACATTACATACTGAGAAGCATGGGGAGGAAGTTAAAGGGTTGGTTTACTCAAAATAAAAGCCTGTCTGTACTAATCGAAATATACAGAAGCCAGTTTACGCTACTGAATAAAAAATAAAAAAGGTAATTGTGACATTTATCTTAAAATTCTGACTTTTTTCTCTTAATTACAAGACATAAACTCACAGTTGCCATATAAACACACAATTGCGAGAAAGAAAGTCAGAACTGTGAGAAATAAAATTTAGACTTTTCTAGCAATTTCTTTGTTAGTGTCTCGCAATTCTAAGAAAAAAGTCTGAAGTTTATATCACGCAATTCTGAATTTATAACTCACAGAGTTTGTATCTTGCCATCCAGAAAAAGAAGTCAGAATCATACAGTGCTTCTTGGAAGTTTGTGAACCCTTTAGAATTTTCTGTATTGCTGCATAAATATAACGCAAAACATCAGATTTTCACACAAGTCCTTAAAGTTGACAAAGAGAATCCAATCAAACAGACAAAAATACATACTTTGTCATTTAGTTATTGAGAAAAATGATCCAGTGTTAAATATTTGCAAGGTGCAAAAGTATGTGAATCTTTGCTTTCAGCATCTGCTGTGTCCCCTTTTTGAAGCAAAAACTGCAGAACGTTTTTTTGTAATTGCCGATCAGTCCTGCACAACAACTTGTAGGAATTTTAGCCCATTCTTTATTACAGAAACACTTGAACCCTGTGTTGTTGGTGGGTTTCCTCCTAAGAACTGCTTGCTTCAGGTCCTTCCACAACATTTTAATTGAATTAAGGTCCGGACTTTGACTCAGCCGTTCCAAAACATTCCCTTTGTTCTTGTTTAACCATTTTTTGGTAGAATGACTTGTGCGCTTGAGGTCGTTATTTTGCTGCATGACCCACTTTCTCTTTAGATTTTAGTTCATGGACAGATGTCCTGACATTTTGCTTTAGAATTTGCTGGTATAATTCAGAATTTATTGTTCCATTTAATGATGGCAATGTGTGCTGGCCCAGATGCAGCAAAACAGGCCCAAACCATGATAATACCACTACCATGTTACACAGATGGGATAAGGTTCTTCTTATGCTGGAATGCAGTGTTTTTCTTTCTCCAAACATAACACATTTTTTATTTAAACCAAAAGTTATATTTTGGTCTCATCTGTCCACAAAACATTTCTCCAATAGCCTTCTGACTTGTCCACATGATCTTTATCAAACTGCAGACAGGCAGCAGTGTTTTTTGGAGAGTTGTGGCTTTCTCTTTGCAACCCTGCCATGCACACCATGGTGGTTCATTGTCCTCCTGATGATGGACTCATGAACTTCAACATTAACCAATGTGAGAAAGGCCTTTAGTTGCTTAGAAGTTATCCTGGGGTTCTTTGCGACCTTGGAAACTATTATACATCTTGCTTTGGAGTGATCTTTGTTGGTCGACCACTTCTGGGGAGGGTAACTGTGGTGTAGAATTTCATCCATTTGTACACAATCTGTCTGACGGTGGATTTGTGAAGTCCAAACTCTTTAGAGATGGTTTTGTAACCTTTTTCAGCCTGATTTTCTGAGGTCCTCAGAGATCTCCTTTGTTTGTGCCATGATTCACTTTCACAAACATGATCAGACTTCAATAGAACCCGGTTCTTTAAATAAAACAGGGCATAAACTGACACCTAATTGTCATCCTATTGACTGAAAACACTTCTGAACAAATAGACTCTAATTTCACCTTCAAATTAACTGCTAATCCTAGAGGTTTACATAGCTTTGCACCTCACAAATATTTAACGCTGGATCATTTTTCATAATAAATAAATGACAAAGTATATATTTTTATCTAATTTGTTTAACTGGGTTTTCTTTGTCAATTTTCAAAACTCTGATGAACTTTTTGGTCATATTTATGTAGAAATATAGAACATTCTACAGGGGTTCACAAACTTTCAAGGAGCACTGTATATCATGCAATTTTGACAATTTGCAGAGTTTGTATCTAGCAATTCTGAGAAAAAAAGTCTTAAGTTTATCTCATGCATTTCTGACTTTGTAACTCGCAGTTTGCATCTCACAATTTGGAGAAAAAAGTCAGAATCTCAAGTTTATATCACACATTTCTGCCTTTATAACTCACAGTTTATATCTCACAATTCTGTGAAAAATAATTCAGTATCTCAAGTTTATATATTGCAATTCTTAGAAAAACTTCAAGAAGAATTTCAAGTTTATTGTTGCAATTGTTAGAAAAAATGTCAGATTCTCAAGTTTATATCACGCATTTCTGACTTTATAACTTGCAGAGTTTGTATCTCACAACTTAAAATAAAAGCCTGTCTGTACTAATCCTAATATATAGAAGCCAGTTTACGCTACTGAATAAAAAATAAAAAAAGGTAATTGTGACATTTATCTTAAAATTCTCACTTTTTTCTCTGAATTACAAGACATAAACTCACAGTTGCTATATAAACACACAATTGCGAGAAATAAAGTCAGAACTGTGAGAAATAAAATTCAGACTTTTCTAGCAATTTCTTTGTTAGTGTCTCGCAATTCTAAGAAAAAGTCTGAAGTTTATATCACGCAATTCTGAATTTATAACTCACAGAGTTTGTATCTTGCCATCCAGAAAAAGAAGTCAGAATCTTAAATACAGTGCTTCAAATTTCAAGTTTATTGTTGCAATTCTTAGAAAAAATGTCAGATTCTCAAGTTTATATCACGCATTTCTGACTTTATAACTTGCAGAGCTTGTATCTCACAACTTTGAGAAAAAAAGTTACAATCTCAAGTTTATATATTGCAATTCTTAGAATAAAATGTCAGAATCCCAAGTTTATATTATACATTTCTGACTTTATAACTTGCAGTTTGTATCTTGCAATTTTGAGAAAAAGTCAGAATTTGAAGTTTATATATCACAATTTTGAGAAAACAGTCAGAATCTCAAGTTTATATCATGCATTTCTGACTTTATAACTCAGAGTATGTATCTCGCAATTCTGAGAAAAAAGTTAGAATCTCAAGTTTATATATTGCAATTCTGAGAAAAAAGTCAGAATCTCAAGTTTATATCACACATTTCTGCCTTTATAACTCAGTTTGTATCTCGAAATTCTGAGAAAAAAAATAGAATCTCAAATTTACATACTGCAATTCTTAGAAAAAATTTCAGAATCTCAAGTTTATATCACGCATTTCTGACTTTATAACTCTCAAAGTTTGTATCTCGCAATTCTGAGAAAAAAGTTAGAATCTCGAGTTTATATCATGCATTTTTGAATTAATAACTTGCAGAGTTTGTATCTCACAATTCTAAGAAAAAGGTTAAAATCTCAAGTTTATACATCGCAATTCTGCAAAAAAAAATTCAGAACCTCAAGTTTATATATTGCAATGCATTTCTGACTTTATAACTCAGAGTTTGTATCTCGCAATTCTGAGAAAAACAAAATCAGAATCTCAAGCATATATCACACAATTCTGAGAAACATAGTGGCAGAAAGAGCTTTCATACTAAAGTCTTTCCAATTCCGTATGGCTTTCTTCAATGGAGGAAGATATTTTGAGAAATTGCCTTTCAGATCTCTTTCTTATTTGTAGACATTTAAGTCTGGTTCTTCAAGATCTTGTTCCTCAAACAAAGCCATTGCGCAAGACTTCAGAAACAATACAGCACACAAGTTATCTGGACTACTTTTATGGTGCTTTTTGTGCACTTTCTTTGAATGGAAAAGAGCAATGTTGTCATTAATCATTAATATCTGCTAAATATCTCCCCAAACATACAGCTGGTGCGCCTGTATGTGAATCTTTAATTTTCAAAGATGAAAGCTTTGTAGAAACAATGGTCAGTCAAGCTCTCTCTTTAATATTAATGAATTCCCTATTGCTGCTTAACAAGCTGGAATCAAAGCCAAAAGACCAAAGAGGAGAGACGGAAAAACAGGACGACCCTTAAAATAAGCATCCCTGGTGATATGGCCAGCAAACAGATCTACGGTTTCTAAGTATGCATCCACCTACTGTAGTAAATAAGTAACTGTGCACGTACAAAAACAGATGCATCCTTCTCCTTCTCAGTCCAACCTAGCTTCTAAACACGAGTTCTCGGAAAGGACAGGTGACTCATACACAATCACTCTGCGTCAGATACTGGTGAAGAGGTTAAGTGAGCTCTTCAAGGGCAAAAAGGCTGCTGACTTATTACATCAAATCATTCCAGTTCATCTCTTCCTCAGTGTTTACAAAAAGTCATTATTTCATCAAATATGTGATTCTGCTGCATCACACACATCCAGGCACATCAGCAGCAGTTAATGAAGTTCGGAAAAATGGCTGTCTCATTACAGGGTGACTGAAGAACACCAGCCTTGCCCGGGGAAATGGAACACTGAGTGACATCACAGTGACTTCAAGCCTCTTCGACCAATCACGGTGAATCTTGCCAGTGTATAGACCAATCATGCAGCAGCAACCTTTCTAACTGCACTGGGGGAGATGTAAATGAGCAGCATGACGTCACGGGACACAGGTTTAGACACAAGCTTTAACTAAGGTTGAGGAAAGGACAGCACACCGTGATGCAGAAAGATGCATCTTCTTCACACTTGAGAGTAGACGAGACCGGCATGCAAACTCAAATGAGATGCAGCCTCACACAACTTCAGGAGTGCCACCTGTTGTCCGGTGAATATGCATGTGCACACGGAGAGACGGCTCTTCTGTGGATCTCTGTTCTGGATCCAGTAAAGCTTTTGGTGCTATTTAGGTCAGAAGCCCTAATTGTGTCTAGCTGTGCTACTCACATTCAGGCTTTGTTCCCATTAGAGTATTAACTCTGATGTGGGTCTACAGCCACTAAACAACAAATCTGTGGCTAATACTTTAAAACAAAGGCCTTCACCCTTTCCCTAATGGCATTTAAGTATCTATGAGCATGAACTGCAAAAAAACATAAATGAAATAAAGTATCACTAATATGCTATTATAGCTTTGGTAATATTCTGAATTTTCAGTGTGTTTGTTCTAGTTAAATGTGTAGTTAATTTCACTGTGTTTTTACATTTTTTATTAGTTTTTTTTTTTTTTTTTTTTTTTTTTTTTTTTTGTAAAATGTCTAAATATTTATTAATTTTAATCTATTAGTTTTAGTTTATGCAGTTTTGGTTATTTTAAGGCTTCAGCATAACTAAAAAATGAAAAATAAAATAGGTGAAAAAAAAACAAGTTTAAGGGTTTTATATATATATATATATATATATATATATACTGTAGAGGCAAAATTGCATAAGATTAAGATTATATAAAATATAACTTGAATATTACTAAATACTGAATTTAATATTATTGAATTCTATATAAATATATTAATATTGAAAATTAAATATTAAATTATATTATTAAAGCAAGTATGTTATTAAAACTTACTGTTAAAACAAGTAACATTTAGATCTGTAAAAAAATATTTTATAACATTACATATAACATATAAAAATATTATAACATTAAAATAACAAACAAATAAATAATAAAAATAATTTGCTTCTAATAAATTCTAAAATATGAATTCTATAAAAATTCTAAAATGTCTAGTTGATTTAAGCATGATACTAATACATTTTACAAAGGTTTATTCTTACAAAGAGAGAAAAAACATTACCCAAGCCAGTAATAAACATTTTATGCAATTTTGCAAATAAATTGTTAGATTTCTGGAAAACATGAAATATATAAAGAACTTTTTTTTTTAAGATCAAAATTGGACCATCATCACACCATAGTGCACCTGACTAGAGGTTCAAATAAAGCTTGCATCACCCATCACAGAAAGCCTCAGTGTCCCGTAGTGGTTTGTTATAAAACAGAACACATGCAAGGAGGTCAGCACTGCATACTTGCAATATAAATCAAAAAGGTGATAGACTGAAAATCATTTTTGATGTGTTTGTGCAGTAATACACCACAGACATGCATATCTAACAGCAAAACCTACAGTTATGCTGTGAATGTTACCTCTAACACACACACACACACACACACACACACTCAGAGCCGCCTCTCCTCTTCTCCTAGCTGTTGCCACAGCAACGCAGCACTCTCCTTCACATCTCACCGACAGCACATGAGCTCCTACAGACCTTTGACAGACACACGATTATGATCGTTTATTCACATCAACACAGCTCCCACAATATGCCCAGAGACATGCGATGGATTTGTGCACAAACACACGCTCTCACCTCACAGTTCTGTCCAGTGAAGCCCTGGCCGCAGATGCACGTATAAGCCCAGAAGTCAGCCTGCATCTGTGTGCTCTGACTCTCCTCCATCTCTCCCACCCGACTACAGACGCCCCCGTTCAGACAGGGTCTGCCCTCGCAAGGGTCCGGCGGCACGGTGGGGGCCTCGGTAGAGCCGGGGCTCGATGTCAGAGGGGTCCCGAGTCCATTCCTCACCCCGAGGATGAGGAGGAGAGGAAATATGTAGTGCTGCATAACAGCGGTACAGATTTTGTTCTCTTTGCTCCTGCTCTGCATACGCTGGTGTGGTGAGCAAATCAATGGATTACAGTCGTTCGCTTGCGGCTGTGTGTGTGTGTGTGTGAGAGAGAGAGAGAGAGAGAGAGAAGCGGTTTGCTGGACTGGAAGGTCTGAGCGTGTTTGAGGATGCGAGAGAGATGAGCAGAGGAGGAACCTATTCACAGTGACGGCAGGTGACGACACACAAATGCTCCTCCTTTCTCTCTCAGTGTATCTCAGTGTGTTTCTGCTGTGTCAGTGGAGCTGAAGCTCTGCAACAACAGTCAGACACCTACAATAGTCTCATCTCTGATAGTTTCTCACTGGATGCACAATAATTTTTCATCTTATGGTTAATGATCGATAAACAGGTCAAAATCCACTTAATTTTGGTGGTACCATTTCACAATAAGGTTACATTTGTTACCATTAGTTAGTTAACATGAACTAAGTATGAAAAATACTCTTAAGGCATTTAGTGATCTTAGTTAATAATAAAGGAGTAGTTCACTTCCAGAACAAATATTTACAGATAATATACTCACCCACTTGTCATCCAAGATGTCTTTCTTTCTTCAGTCATAAAGAAATTATGTTTCTTGAGGAAAACATTTTAAGATTTCTCTCTATATAATGGACTTCTATAGTGCCTGTAAGTTTGAACTTCCAAAATGCAGTTTAAATGCGGCTTCAAACGATCCCAAATGTGGTTATAATTGATCCCAGCTGAGAAAGAAGGTCTTATCTAGCAAAATGATTGGTTATTTTCATTAAAACAATACAATTTAAATACTTTTTGATCTCAAACGTTCATCTTGCCTTTCTCTCCTTTAACTCTCTCCTATTCTGGCTCAAGACAGTTAGGGTCGAAAAACTCCAATCGTATTTTCTCCCTCAACTTCAAAAATCATTTCAAAATCATCCTACATCACTGCAGAAGTACCAACACAGTCTTTGCAAAGTGAACATGCAAAGATCAAACACCCTTAGCAAGAAAGGTAAAACAGCGATATAGGACGATTTTTGAAGTTGAGGGAAAATATCATATGGGAGTTTTTCGACATACCCTAACTGTCATGAACCGGAAAACTGAGTTCAGACAGAGTAAGACAAGATGAGCATTTGCCATCAAAAAGTATATAAATCGATGTATTTAAACTGCATTTTGGAAGATCAAAATCAGGGCACCATATCAGTCCATTATATGGAGAAAAACCCTGAAATGTTTTCCTCAAAAAACATAATTTCTTTAAGACTGAAGAAAGAAAGACATGAACATCTTGGATGACAAGGGGGTGAGTACATAATATGTGAATCTTTGATTTGGAAGTGGACTTCTCCTTTAATTGCAAGCATTTAATTTTTGGAATCTGATTACGTAATCCAGATCACCTGTAATTAGTTACTAGCCAACTCTGGTAACCACCCAGAACACCCTAAATCTGCATAGCAGAGCACTAGAAATCACTCCGAACATCACAGCGACTGCATGGCAACGTCTTGGCAAGAATATCATTCTCGTTTCTGTCGGTAAGCAGCTTATTATTAACCTCCACAGTCTCCAGCAGAAATGTACAGAACAACCTGTATATTCTCCAAGCAACCCATCATCCAACATCTACTTTGTTCTTTCAACAGTTGAGTTACAGCAAAATTATATATGAGACCCGAGGACCTTTTTAAACTTCCTTTTCACTGACCAGCAGTTTCTACATCCATAAAAGGAGGGACTGTAAGTCTGCTGTGAAGTGGAGTTGTGTTTTATGATGGCAGACGCCCTCACTGTGCTTCATGAGAATCTCTTCAACTGCTCCGCCTGCTGGTTTCCATGACAACCACACAGGCAGTCACAATGCTGTAGCTGGAGACGCACAGTTACCGCTGCTGCACACGGCATTTACCATCACAACTCACAAACACCCATGCGTTTATAGAGGGTTTTGAGAGAGATTCGAAGAAATGTCTTAATGTCTCAATACATTTGAAGTCACTGGTCTCCAAAGCTGTTTGGTTACTAACATGCTTCCATTCCAGGTTTGCAGTGATGTGAAATTTTCGTTTTTATCATTTTAAATAACAGCACAGACATTCAAACTGAATATCACTGTTAATCACAGTAATGTCAATACTTAGTCCGACAGCACAACTGTAGCGTGACAGTTCATTAAAAAAAGTGGTAACACTTTATTTTAAAGACTAATTTACACTATTAACTAGTTGCTTACTAGCATGCATACTACTAGCATATTGGCTGTTTATTAATACTTATAGAGCACATTACAGATGGCATACGTACATCAGCTAGAGGTTTTAAAGATCACTTTATCTACAAAGCATCTGCTGTGTACAAACATCTGATAAACGTCTTTAAGATGTCAGTTTTGCATACATTCTAATTCATAAACATCTTAAAGACATTTTCTAAATGTCTATTTGACATCTGACAGGAAACATCCTAGAGATGTATCGCAGATGAGCAAACACTCTAGTGATGGGAAGTTCGGATCATTTCACTGACTCGGACCTCGGAGACTCGTTCAGGAAAATGAACAAATCTTTTTGCGAGTCATTTTGTTCATTTTAGCAAAATATAATACAAATGTTACGTGCTACTTCCCTAACACATCTACTGCTTACACTATCGTTGATCACACTACAAACAAGACCTGGGCCTTTATATTATTAGCTCACCTCACCTCTTATCTGACAGGTTTTCGGGTTTGAGTAGTTTGTTCATCACGTGACAGCCGTATAAGCTTAACAAAGCAGTGTGAGCCAGAAAGAGAATTGATTATCTCATCTCTCGAGTCTTCGGGTTCGAGTCATTCGTTAGTCACGTGACAGCCCCATTACACGAACGAACGACTCCACAAACCCGAAGATTCGAATATAAAAGATTTGTTCAAAATGAACGAATCGTTCAAAAACGACCCATTACTAAAACACTCTAAAAATGTCTTCCAGATGTAAAAGCACATCACAAAGACGTCTCTGAGATGTATGTGTGCTATCAGGGATATTAATGTCTTATTCTGCATGACCATATTTTAGATCACTTAACCATACTTAAACTTAACAACTACCTTACTAACTATTAATAAGCAGAAAATTAGGAGTTTATTGAGACAAAAGTCATAGGTAATACTTAGTTAATAGAGAGAATTGGTCCCCAAACTAAAGTGTGAATAAAAAAAATGTATTAGACACATACATTTTACACAAATTTTGTCTTTTTAGACAAATTTTGTTCCAAATGATGCTGAACGACTGTTGCAAGGCCGAAACTAACTTAACAAACGTAACAAAAAATGTGATAAGCTATAAGTTATATTGTTAAGACAAGGATGTCTGGAAAACTTATAAATTTTTGGATATGTTAGACATGTAGTTTATTTATATGTATATGCAGGAGCAATATATATACAATGGCGCCTCCTCCTGGTCACAGATGGCAGGACACCCTAATTTGTTCCAATCCAGAGAACGTTTTAAAAGTACATCATTCAGAAACTAGCATTATTTCAAAACTTCTTCCAAATAAAAATGACGCACAAGAGCCAAGAGCACATGAGAAGGCTCTTCCGAGAAGAAGTGATTTATGTGCTTCTGCAGCAGGTTGAAGGCTATTTTGGGAGCGATTGTGACAGATGGAAAGATGGCTGGCCTTCATATGTAGCAATCAGTGGCTTCTTGTGCAGAATATTTTCTTAACATCAAAATGATGGAGTAATTTGGCAACTTCAGATGGGCTTCACTAATCATCCAGTTTCTCCACCAACTCCAACATTTTCCAAATAACGGCTGAAATGTCAAATTATAAATGGCGGAATATGGCATGAACGCCACAGCCAAGCACACACAGGAATAAAACCTCCTTCAACTGTATAAAAATATTTCAGATGTTTTTCCACATCTGTCCATCACTATGAATGGGAAATATATTTTATGTGGCGATACTGCATTAATGTTTAATTTCATAAAAAGTGTTACCAAATGCCTAGCATATTATTATGATTATAATAAACCCTTATATACTTCTGTTCAGCAAAGTGCAGTAAAGCCATTTATGATGTTTATATAATGTTTAAGTCTATTTTAAATACAGTTGAAGTCAATTCAATGTCATTATTTTGCCAAAATAAGAGGGATCATAAAAATGCATGTTATTTTTTATTTAGTACTGACCTGAATAAGATATTTCACATAAAAGATGTTTACATATAGTCCACAAGACAAAATAATAGTTGAATTTCTAAAAATGGCCTGGTTCAAAAGTTTACATACGCTTGATTCTTAATACTGTGTAGTTACCTGAATGATCCACAGCTGTGTTTTTTTGTTTTTGTTTTTTTGTTTAGTGATAGCCCTGAGCAGTTAAACTGCCTGCTGTTCTTCAGAAAAATCATTCAGGTCCCATACATTCTTTGGTTTTTCAGCATTTTTGTGTATTTGAACCCTTTCCAACAATGACTGTATGATTGTGAGATCCATCTTTTCACACTGAGGACAACTGAGGGACTCATATGCAACTAATACAGAAGGTTCAAACGCTCACTGATGCTCCAGAAGAAAAAAAAAACTTCTTGAATTTGAAGATCAGTGTAAATTTAACTTATTTTGTCTTCTGGGAAACATGTAAGTATCTTGCTTCTGTAGCTTCTGAAGGGCAGTACTAAATTAAAAAAAAGTATGATATTTAGGTAAAATAAGAAAAATGTACACATCTCCATTATGTTCAAAAATTTTCACCCCCCCGGCTCATCAGTGAGTGTATGACCCTTCTGTAACAGTTGTTAATGAGTCCCTCATTAATGTTAACTAATGTTGTCCTCAGTGTAAAAAGATGGCTCTCAAAATCATACAGTCATTGTTGGAAAGGGTCCAAATACACAAAAATGCTGAAAAACCAAATAATTTGTGAGACCTGAAGAACAGCAGGCAGGTTAACTTTTCAGGACTCATGGAAAACAAATAACAAGCATTTTGAATGATCCCTCTTATTTTAATAATTAACATTTTGCAGATTCCGCAAGGTGTATGTAAACTTTTAACTGCAAATGCTGTCCTTTTAAACTTTCTATTGGTCTAATATACACACAAGCACACACACATCAAGGTTTACAGAAAAATATGAAGCAGCACAACCATTGATAATAATGAAGATTGGAGTAATGATGCTGAAAATGTATAATTTATCATAATTTATCGTAACTTACAGTGATTCATAGTCATTAGTAATGCATTAATGTATATACAATTAGTTGCTAATACCTGTTTTCAGAATGCTCAAAAAATGATTAAAAAAATTAGAAATGCAATTTTTTCAACAGACAGATTTTAAATAGATAGATTGAGTTTGGGCACTCAAAATGCTACTAGGTCAGTTAAGAAGTGTTTGTTTTGGATTAGCGCACATCGCCACTTAGCTCATCAGTGTAAGTGTAGGAAAAAAAATCCTGATCTAAAGCTATATATATCCAGCCCCTCCCTACCGAAACGCAACTTAATTCCCAGAATTGTTCTGATTTGAAAGATGGACATTTTCATCAAATAAAAATGCACAAAGAATGCAATGCATAGAAAATGCAATTTTAGGAAATGCATTAGGAAAGCCAATGCTGAACTTAAAGGGAGCATTAGGCAACATAAAATCCACACACACTAGTGAGTGCACACCTTGTGTGTGTGCCAGACCGGTCGAGTCCACTCACTGCTCTGACGTCACTGGCCCTGCCATACTAATCGACACAGACACTAATCCAGCTCTTCTATAAAGCCTTTCTCCTTTGCTCGGAAGAGAGAGAGAGAGAGAGGGGGGACGGGAGAGGACTTTAGGATAAAGACGGTAAGGCTAGGGGGAAAAAAAAATCATAGAAGGAAATGACCGCTTGACGTTCTGTGACATTTCACGGCTCGATTGGAGTATCAACTTGCAGTATTTTTTCCTACTGTGCCCACCATTAACCCAGAGTTACAGGCTTTCATTGTGCACTGTACTCTCAGGCATCGCACTGGAAGGACAGTGTTCCTCGATGGGGCCTGTGGAGGGGCAGTGCTGTGGGAGCTGCTCCTCTCTGCCCCCTATTATCATACCCGGCATGGGCAGCGTGGAACTCTGCACCACCCAAGAGGATGGATGTCTTCCCACAGATGGGTAGGACCCCTTACAAATTCTGTGTGTCTGTTTTTGTGCAAGACTGAAGAGATGGCTTATGTTTAAAATATGTCACTTTGGAAAAACACCATAATGTTCAGGCCTAAGATGTGTCCAGTATACTGGATTAACACCTTAACTGCATATATGTAATAAGATGTTTTAGTGTTTCACTATAAAAAGCGGTTAAAAGGAAAAATAATTGAAAATGCTACATATATAATTGTACTAAAATTAATATACAACATATATAGGTTTAAAGTAAAATGTGTAACACATCAGGATTTACACACACACACACACACACACACACACATAAAGCTGGATATAAACTATATTTAAATTTACCAACATACATACAGCACACACTTGTAAAGTAGTATATACCATACTGCAAACCTGCCTGATTTCTATTTAGTTGCAACTTTATCTGCATACATGTAAAAATATAAAATATATCACATCTCAAATGCTTGGTTGCTTGAATTGTTACTTATAGTCTGCTAAATGTGACTATAAAGCCTCAAACTACTAAGATATTATAAACATTAACCTGTTTAATCCCAAATTTGTGTCATTAGTAACACTTTGAAATAATCAATAATTATTTTCTGAAAATCTTTTGTAAAAGTGTGTGAAAAATTGTTTTATGCTTGGTCACAATTGTGACAGGTGGGATATTGTGTATACCGTATTGACATATTTCTGCAGTAATAAAAATTATGTATTTATGTATGCTATTTTTATATCTGATCACATTCTGTGGTTACTATTATGCATAAAAAACCTTTATACAACACTGATAGGAATACTGAGATAAAATACAATAAAATACAACCATCAATGTATTTCAAAATTGTTACTTTTTTGTAAAATATATCATCATTTATTATATTAGTGCTACCAGTATTACAACATCAATACTGAAACTTATTTATAATATCTGAACTTAATTTAGTGCAATATTTTGTCATTACAAAATTTAGTGCAATTTACACTAGTGCAAATTTAGTGCAATTTTTTGTTTTGGAGCTTTGATGCAGCCATCATCTTCTCAAGGTGCAAACAGGAATTAAACTGCTTTGGTCAATTGGACAATTTGCACTAACCATGTGAAATTGCACATATTTAATTAAGACCCTTTATTTTTTCCATATTTGCAGGAAGCGCACTAAAACATCAGTCAGGAAGACTAGTTAGAGCTTTATAAAAAGTGGGATTAAATGGGTTAACATCATTTTCCGTAAAACTGATTGGAAAAAATATGTATAGTAAAAAGCGCTATACAAATAAATTTGACTTGACTAACTCTCTGTTTTCTTGGTAGGTAAATCTGGAAAATGTTTCTGGTTTCATTCATTATCACATTTAACATATTTAAACTTGTGTCCAAAACAAAATAGCGCGTTCAAAGTGTTTACATTGTATTTATCATAATATTGGTTATAGTTCTATATGGGCACTCTAAATGTGTTTCCAAATGGCCACTAAATGATGAGTGTGCATGTAGGTAATGGCCGTAAGGTGAGTTAAAGGCCAGCTGCTGAACAAGAGACTGTGTGTCCTCAATCTGTGTGCTAACCTGTCAACAGCACGCATAGCTGCTGCCTCGTGCCGGATCCAAATCTGTTCCGTTAGCTTGTTAATGACTTACCGCAGAGAGCAGGAGGGGTAGGCAGGATTACACCACTAACTGCTAGGCAGCTGTCGTCAGAGAGACCCGAGCAGAGATGTGACGTCCATTGGTGTGTGGAAAAATGGTAGTTTCACAAACGTGATAGTAGTGATAAAGTTCCTCTTTTGATGAACAGCCTGGAAGAGAACAGAATAATGAATACATTTTAGATTCCAAAATCAGTATTTCACAAGCATATATTTATTTGGTAAGCACTCATGTAATTAACAGGATAATGGTCAGTCCGCTGGTCATTATAACAAAGTGAACCACTTTAAGCTAATGTACATTTTCTCTACTTCATATGGTTTCCTGTTGGTCTACAAAAAGATGGAAATGTTAAGAATACCAGATATGTGCTAGATTAACGTGTAAACCATAACCAGGTGGCGGCTTTTCAAATAGCTGACCTTCTTTTTACAATACTTCCCTGTTTCAGATGGCTTAAGCTGATACACACACACACTGCACAAACATACACTGTGGAGGTCAAAAAAGAGGATTTTGTTCATCAGACAGGTCTTCAGGCCTCCTTAATCCCTGTCCAGATAATATAAACAGATTTGGAACAGGAAGGACAAATAAATGCAGATATATCCCTCAATCCTGTGAACTTTCACAAGACAACTTTTTTTTTTTTAAACTCTTTTAATACTCTTGTTAGTTAAATTAATCTGCTAATGTCAAACACAAATACTGTTGGTGCCACAAGCAGGCCTGGCCTGACCACTTCAATGCTTTCCATCCAATAATAAAAATGAGCTTTTGTTACTTTATATATGTAGCAAAGTCTCAACTTTCAAATTCTGCCAATTGGATCACAAAATTTAAACAATAAATACCATTTTGGTGCTCTTTAATGTGGCATGACAGATCAGTTCTAAAGGCACGTAAACCGTTCATCTCTTCTCTCTTTAATATTAGTTAGAGCATGAACATAAACATACATGAACTTCAGAGAGCATGTGGAAAAAAACTAATGCAAACTGCTTAAATATAACGTGACTCATGTAATTGCCCAATCATTACTTCAACTGCGGAAAGACGTCAATAAAGCAATTCGTAAACTATCTGTCATGTTACATCACATTCAGCCTACCTCTGGAAAAGCAACTAAAGGAGCACTTTGCCACATTTATGCACTATATTACATGAGAGCCAGCAATTACTGTAAATGTTTATTTCAATTACTAATTGGAGTAGAAACATAATATCATTAAAAGGTTTGTATAAAAATGTGTTATGTCCAATTTAAATATTTGATTTGAGTGTTGATTTATTTGAAAATAAATAGCCACTGGAATAAATCATTTGGACTTCCTCAGGCGCAAAACTATTTGGGATGGAAATGTTACCTGTGAAAGCTATATTTTTTAATGTAGCCAATCCAAAACATTTTAATGCAATAAATATTTAAACAGTTTAGGTTCATTTTACTCTATTAGATAATCACACTGTTGAAGATGAAGTATTTTATTTATATTTTATTAAAGCAATAAGCCCCAAGAAGCCATGGTTTACAGTGAATTTATAACAGCTAAGGGGCGTTGCTAGGCACGACGTGAAGCAGCGAAATTCACTGTATAAATTCACTGTAAACATAGCTGCATATTGCTTTTATAAAAGTTATTCCATACATAGTAAGGCTTCACAAAATAAAACAGAGCAAATAAAGTGTAACAATATAAATAAAAATAGTATTCTTCCACCAAACAATGTAGTTCCTCAGAAACAATTGTGGTTCCAACAAAGTGGTTGCCAAGCAACACACAAACGTAAACAAAGGTGTAGGTTTGTAGTGTAATTTACAACAGCTTAGAATGCAGCGCAACCAATCAGAATCAAGTACCAGAACTACCCATTTTATAAAATGGATTTTTAAATGTCTGGTTAGGGGATATGCCCCTGGTGAAAAAAACAGCATATGCTGGTAGGTATGTTTTGATGCTGGGATGCTGGTTAGGTATGTTTTGGTGCTGGTTTAAGATGGTCCTTTGCTGGATTATGCTGGTCCTTAGCTGGTTTATGCTGGTCCTTTGCTGGTTCATGCTGGTCCTTGACCAGCAACATGACCAGCATAAACCAGCAAAGGACCATCTTAAACCAGCACCAAAACATACCTACCAGCATATGCTGTTTTTTTCACCAGGGTGGGTCAAACATTCAAATCTGTTTCAAAAGAAAAAAGAAGAGGAGGAATAGAAAGAAAAATAAATACACCCAGTTACTTGCATAACTTCTAGAGAATTTTACAGCTGCACTCTAAAATAAATTACAACTCTTGGACAAAAGCGTCTGCCAATTTTGCCTATTCAGCACCTCAGAGTCAATCGAAAAACACCACTTGGGTGTGTCATACATGTGATTCTATGTAGACAAATACTGTATGGATTATAAATATCCCATAATACAAAGCTATCAACTTGGCATTCCATTTCCAATATGATGAATGAACCAGAATTAATATCAGCCGTGATCTCTATTTTATTTGTTTAAACTGCTAAAGATTTTTTTTTTTGTACATAAAATCAGATTGAAAGGCATGCAGCATATTACAGTTTTGAGTTGCATAATGCATACTTTTTAAAACAGTGCAGTGCATAATGCACAATATTCTTCATGTGGATTTCATATCTGCAGAGATGACCCATAATGCCGTGTTCTTATCCAATCTGTTGCTAATGAAAAATGACTATGAGAGCATAATCCATTTTGATATAATCGTTCCCTGGCTGTCCGTTATAAGCATTGTAATCCGGCCGTTCAGCAGAGGCTTGAGAGAGGAACGATTAGTCACAGGACACCTGGGAGCAACTGCATTTAGCAAATCCCACATACACCAACAGACTGCCTTGTTTCTTAGCATTATGACTGTTGTAAACACACTGCATATCAACACTTGCCTTGGCTCGGATCTCTGTTGCGTTTGGATAAGTGTGGCACACGTGTTCCTATAGTGTCACTGATTCAACTATCCATCATCAAGATATTAGGGTTATGATCATGTATATTTAAGTGGAATCACACAAGTGTTGTTGCTGTTCTGCAGGTGATATTCAAAACATTATTTATACAAATGTTCGATTAACAATTAGTGATGTTGTTTTTATTTTAACCTTAAATTATCCGTTTTGAATGGATCTGTTCTTTGCCACAATCTTTATTCAGAGAAATTGTCGCTGAATTCGAAATAGCAAACTACTCTTACTATTTATACAGGTACCAGATAAAGACTGAGATATAGAAAAATCATAAAGATTATAGGCTAGTATACTATTCCAAACTTGGATACTTAATTTCATTCCTGAACAAATCAGCGGTTTGAAAGAATCACTGATTCAATTATCCATTCATAGTCACTTATCATAGTCACTATGCTGGTGCAACAGTATAAACTACAAAAAAAGTACTGTGTGTCTTATACTGTACGGAATATAAATATCTCACAATACAAAGCTATCAACTTGGTATTTCATTTCTAGTATGATGAATGGACCAGAATTAATATCGGCCCTGATCTCTATTTTATTTGTTTGAACTACTGATATATATGTATATATATATATATATATATGTTTTTTTACACAAAATCAGATTGAAAAGCATGTAGCATATCACTGTTTTAAGTTGCATAATGCACACTTTTTTAAATTAAAATTTTTTATGCCATCATTAAAGTGATATACAGTTAAACGTCATAGCAGGTTTTACCAACTTTATCAACAATCACATAGGAAGAAGACCTTTCTATTGCTCCTGATGCCGACTTCTGGACTCAAATTTGTAAAAATATTTACTCTATGACTAAAAACGCCAACCTTCGGCTCATACAGTATAAGACACTTCATAGAACACACTACATTGGGAAAAGGCTATCTAAAATGAGATTCACATCAGAAACTTGCTCAAACTGCTCACAAAATTGTCCGGACACACATATCCACGAGACATTGGCACTGCCCACCCATTAAACACTTTTGGAAAGAAGTCACAGAATCCCTATCCCGCCTCCTGGGCTGCAGCATCCCATGCAGCATCTGTCTACTTGGCGACCTATCAATCTCTTAATCAGGAAATAACAAACAAAAGGATACTCCTCAGTAGGAATATATTTACAGTAGGAATTTTACTAAATATCTTCATGGAACATGATCTTTACTTAATTTCCTAATGATTTTTGCCATAAAAGCAAATCAATAATTTTGACCCATACAATGCATTTTTGCCTATTGCTACAAATTGTTACGGGGAGTGAATGACGAGAGGCGAGCGGATCCATATGCGAGCTTTTATTATATGGACGAGACAGATACATGGTCGTGCAGGCAGGGTCAAACAACAGTAAACAGGAGTGTCGAAGGCTAGACGAGAGAATAGTCCATAAAGACGAGCGATAATCCAAAGGCAGGCGGCGATCAGTCGAAAATGGGGAGCCAGGCGAGCGAAACAAAACAAAACACAGGGGACTAGGAACTCGGAGCAGGAACTAGGAATACAGCAATATAATCACAATACGACAATTCAACAATCCGTGACATCAACTGGGGAAGTCCGGGCTTTATAGGAAGCCTGATTGGTCACGAGGGCTGACGCAATCAGTGCGGTGGAGGATGGGAGATGCAGTCCGAAGTGCAACGTAACAGTCAGAGTGAAGTGGAAAGATGAGAGTGACATCTGGTGGTGAGCAGTCCGTAGGGCACCGACCAGATTCGTGACACAAATATACCCCAGCGACTTAAGACTGGTTTTGTGGTCCAGGGTCACATATTATTCAGATTGTCATTTCTGATTATTTTCATTACTGCTATTATCATTGCTGTTCGATTGCTGTATTTATTATTATACTTGCTACTACTACTCAAATACTACTAACACTATTCAGGTTGTCATTTCTGATTATTGTCATTGCCGTTCTATTGATGTTTTTGTGTTTTGTGTTTACCGTATGTTGTATTATTTTCACTCATAGTAATAATAATAATAATAAAAAAGTCATAGCAGGTATTAAATATACTAAAATGAGAGCAATGCTGTGACTGTTTCATTGCTATTCCAAACCTGTATTATTATTTATTTATTTATTTTTTTCTTTCCATATTCCACAAATGTCACTTAATAATAGAGAGATGGGGTACCCAGAGGCCCAGGCCATGGATGAGTATCCAGTTCAGAGAAAAGGGGACAGACTGCCCTTTCAGGTAAAATCTCATCAGTCATCTTTTTGTCTTTGTTGTGAATTTTCTAAGAAATATAGGTGAACTCAAGCAAACTGTGCCAGTTTTTGTCTTTGAGATAACTGGAAAAAATGTCCCAGTAAACCTGCGTTCACCCCTATATATATAGTAGTCAACATTTGAAGTGGATCAAAACCTTTTGTTAAATTTGTCCTAAAACAAAAAAGAATACCTGTTCTTCTCTTAGGACAACTTTGATGAACCTTTTTTGATCCACTTCAAATGTTGACTACTGTATATTCAATTGCTTATTCATTTTAACTATTTTTTATTTAAAGTCACACATTCAACATTTTAGGCCATAAAGCCTGTAGGGTGATAAGTCTGTATAGTGAAATCACCTGTAATTCATAGGCCTATTTGTGCTTACTTTATTTATTTAATTATTTGATTGAATGATTAATTGATTGAGGCTAATATCTGTTATTTGGCATCTGCTGTATGATCTATTTAATATAGTCTCTGTAAAAATATACACTTACATCTATCGTCTGACTTCTGCATATATAGTTACATTTATCTCGTAACTCAAAATAATCATGTTGTGTCTTAAGGGGGCATGTTTTAAAATTTGTGTTTCAAGGTCATTGGCTGCTTCCACATGTGAACTGTCGAGTGGCAAATGGATTAAGAAAAACAACTGGTCAATGGCTTAAAAAAAACAATGTACAACATTTAAAATTCAGGAATTATCTCCATATAATGGACTTAAATGGTGCCCCCAAGTCTGAACTTCCAAAATCTAGCAAATTGACAATTTATATACTTTTTAAACCTCAAACGCTCGTCTTGTCCAAGTCTGCGTGAACTCTGTTTTTTTCTGGTTCAATACGGTCAATACAGTTAGGTTATGTAAAAAATGACGGCTGTTTCCACCGTTATATGAAAAAAATCCTGTAAAGCACACGTTAGCTTCCACTCTCTGTACAAATGATTGGACACGTGCCTAAACAGCACACAAAAAGACGTGCAAATAAAAACTTTAAAATAAAATAAATACAAATTTTTGTGACAATGCAACAGTGCATACGAACCTGTCTTAGGCACAGGATATGTGTGACCTTCACTCTAGCTTAGTTACCAAAAGTTAAAAATGTAAAACTACAGTATCTTCTGCATGATCAAGCAAGCGTATTCCGATTTTGGTTTACTCATTATAACACCTACAGTAGCTTAAGCAAAACACATACCCTTATAGGGCTTTTTCACACTTTCCGAGCCAAAAAGCAACACTTCTATATAGTAAATTAGGAAATAAAACTTTGCAATCAACCTGTTTTTGGAGATTCATTTGCAAACATGTTGCAAATGCATCCCCGAGACAATACAACTTCTTCAAAATAGCAACACTTGGTTTGAGCTGTTCTTTCAGGATACACATATACATTGCATTTTAATAACTATTAGAGGTGAGAGCAGTGGATTGAAATCTTAATATTTCCAAATCATTCACAACAGAATTCGATTCAAGATAAAAATCATTCAAAGCCGGCTGAGGCCCATGATGCGCGCCTCGCCGCCAGACGTCGTGGCCGCCGCAGGGGAGCGCCGCCGCCCGCTGCTCAGGGGCCAGCAACCAAGACCCGCAGCTCTGCGCGGCGCCCCTGACACGGGCAGCCCGGAGATGGTGGAATCTGCTCTTCGGGGGACGAGAACATATGTGCCCCCACTCCTGGAGGAGGGCCGGGACCTTCTGTGTGTTCAGCCGCTGTCGACCTACGGGTCGGCGGTACCCACCCACTCACAGAAAGAGCAATTTTCCACATCTCTGGGCCAAGTGCCCCGGGATCTGTTCCTGAGCGACAATATGTCTCCTCAGGTTCGGACTCGGAGCCAACATTCGCCAGCGCGGGAACCTGGGAAGAAGGTAAGTGCCACCCAGTGCGGCCAGACTGCTCTCCAGGACGTTCATCCTTCTGGGACCAGTCCCCTTCCCCTTCCCGCAGGCTGCCCCACCGCGGTCACGTCGGTCAACGCTCCGCTGATCCCACTGGCGACCAGGCTGGCGGCCTGGCTAGAGCTGCCCAGCCCGTCCTGGTGGTTGATCCGGACGGTACGTCTCGGCTATGTGATTCAATTCGCCAGGCGCCCGCCCAAGTTCAGGGGCGTCCTTTTCACTTCTGTCCGCTCGGACACGGATGCCTCTGTTCTGCGTGCGGTGTTCGCTGTCTTGCTGGCGATGGACGCAATCGAGCCTGTCCCTCCAGCCGAGATGAAGTCGGGGTTTTACAGCCCCTACTTCATCGTGCCCAAGAAGAGCGGTGGGTTACGACCAATCCTGGATCTTTGAGTGTTGAATCGGTCCCTTCTGAGGGTGCCGTTGAAAATGCTCACCTCGAAACGCATCCTTTCGTGCGTTCAACACCAGGATTGGTTTGCAGCCATAGACCTGAAGGACGCGTACTTTCACATCTCGATTTTGCCTCGACACAGACCCTTTCTACGGTTTGCTTTCGAGGGTTGAGCGTATCAGTACAAGGTGCTCCCATTTGGCCTGTCCCTGTCCCCCTGTGTTACGAAGGTCGCGGAGGGGACCCTGAACCCGCTATGGCGGAGGGGCGTTCGCATCCTCAACTATCTCGACGACTAGCTCATCATGGCTCACTCGCGAGATCAGTTGTGCGAACACAGGGACCTGGTGCTCCAGCACCTCAGCCATCTGGGCCTTCGGGTCAACCGAGAGAAGAGCAAACTCTCCCCAGTGCAGAGGATCTCTTTTCTCGGCATGGAGCTGGACTCGGTCAATATGACAAGATCAGGGAGGACGGGGAGCAGGTTCTGTTGGTTGCGCCGAATTGGCCCACCCGGACCTGGTTTGTCGACCTCACGCTCCTCGCGACAGCCTCTCCCTGGAAGATCCCCTTGAGGAAGGACCTTCTTTCTCAGGGGATGGGCACAATTTGGCACCCGCGTCCCGATCTATGGAACCTGCACGTGTGGCTTCTGGACGGGACACGGTAGACCTCTCTGGCCTTCCACAGGCCGTGATAGAAACTATCACTCAGTCTAGAGCCCCCTCCACGAGGCAGGCCTACGCACTGAGGTGGGGTCTCTTCGTTGACTGGTGTGCCTCCTGTGGGAAGGACCCACAGAGATGTCCGATCGCAGTGGTGCTTTCCTTTCTGCAAGAGAAGTTGGAGCGTAGGCTGTCCCCTTCAACTCTCAAAGTGTATGTCGCGGCCATCGCGGCATATCACGATGCAGTCAATGGAGCATCCATCGGGAAGCATCAGCTGGTCGTGAGGTTCCTCAGAGGTGCGAGAAGGGTTAATCCGCCTAGACCGCACCTCGTACCCTCTTGGGATCTCTCCGTCGCCCTTCGGGGCCTGCGGGGACCTCCCTTCGAGCCGCTGGTTTCAGTCGAGCTTAAGTTCCTGTCCCTTAAGACAGCGCTCCTGACCGCGCTCGCCTCCATCAAGAGGGTTGGGGACCTACAAGCCTTCTCTGTCAACGAAGCATGCCTGGAGTTCGGGCCGGCTGATTCTCACGTTGTCCTGAGACCCCGACCCGGCTATGTGCCCAAGGTTCCCACCACACCCTTTCGGGATCAGGTGGTGAACCTGCAAGCTCTGCCCCCGAAGGAGGCAGACCCGGCCTTAGCGTTGCTGTGTCCTGTTCGTGCCTTACGGGTTTACATGGACCGCACCCGGAGCTTTAGACGCTCCGAGCAGCTCTTTGTTTGCTTCGGAGGACAGCAGAAGGGAAATGCTGTCTCCAAGCAGAGGTTGGCCCATTGGGTGGTAGATGCCATCTCCCTGGCCTATGAAAGCCAGGGAGAGGCGTGCCCCCTAGGAGTTCGAGCTCAGTCCACTTGGAGTGTTGCCTCCTCCTATGCGCTGGCGCACGGCGCCTCGCTAGCAGACATCTGCAGAGCTGCGGGCTGGGCGACACCTAACACCTTCGCGAGATTTTATAATCTCCGCGTAGAGCCCGTGTCCTCCCGTGTGTTAAGGTAACATCAGGTAATTTGCGGGAGGCCGGCAGGTGTTGGCTTGCTGCGCCATTCCCACGGGATCCGTGCGCTATTTTCCCAGAATGTCCCAGTCAGGACTAGATGCGGAGTAGTCCGAGACTGTGCTCCGACTGGGTCTCCTTCGCCCAGAAGGTTGTGGCAAAATGTCTCAGTATTTTTCCACAGTCAGCCAGAAGGCTGTGTTTTCCCTCATATATCTATAACCAGAATAGATATATTCAATTTCTTATTCCACATGCCTAAACCACATGTGCTCCGCCCCCCCCAACCCATGCTTCAGTACAACTGGCACCCCTATGGGGCCCCTCTATTGGTCCCTAGGGTGTTGGGAAGGTTACGTACTGACTCCACTTTCTGACACGTCCGCCTGTCAGCACTTGGTGGCTTGCGTAACGCGGCCTTAGGGTTGTGGCCTTTTCCATGGGTCTGTTCCCATATGTAACGTCGTAGTGAAACGACTGAAGGGGAACGTCTAGGTTACGTACGTAACCCTCGTTCCCTGAAGGAGGGAACGGAGACGTTACATCCCCTGCCACAACCCTAGGTCGCGCTGACGCCGGGCTGCGGCTCAGCTCCTCAGCAAAAACCTGAATGAGTGGATGCGCGCCGCCATCTTATATACCCGTATGTACGGGGGGAGTGGCATTGCACGCAGACTCCACTCGCCAATTTCATTGGCCTTTTCTGTAAAGCTCAGAGGTGATTGGTCACTCAAGCGAGTTCCCATATGTAACGTCTCCGTTCCCTCCTTCAGGGAACGAGGGTTACGTACGTAACCTAGACGTTTTTGAGGAAAGAATTTCAGGATTTTTCTCTGTATAATGGACTTCATTGGTGCCCCAATTTTGAACTTCCAAAATGTAGTTTAAATGCAGCTTCAAAGGGATCTAAACGATCCCAGCCGAGGAAGAAGGGTCTTATCTAGCGAAACGATCAGTCATTTTTTTCAGAACATAAAAATCTGTATACTTTTTAAGCACAAAAGCTCATGTAGCACAGGCTCTGGGATGCGCGTTCACGACTCTACGTACTATTGAATCACGTTGAAAGGTCACGCAGAACTACAGACCCAGTGTTTACAAAGCGAACGCACAAAGACTAAGAAAGTGTAAGTAAGTCAAATGCTGTTTACAAACAAAAAAGTACAACAATGTTGGATGATTCTGAAGCTGTAGGAGAAATTGTAGGTTTTTGGAGTTTTTTGCCATATTCTACCTTTTTGAGCTGGAGTATTTGAGGTTAAAATGTATGCAAACTGTTCAATTGTTTCAAAAATGACAGATCGTTTCACTAGATAAGACCCTTCTTCATCGGTTGGGATCATTTAGAGCAGGGGTGTCAAACTCCGGTCCTGGAGGGCCGCAGCCCTGCAGAGTTTAGATGCAACCCTAATTAAACACACCTGATCCAACTAATCAAGTCCTTCAGGCTTAACTGAAATCTGCATAGTATGTGTGTTGGAGCAGTTTGGAACAAAACTCTGCAGGGCTGTGGTCCTCCAGGAACTGAGTTTGATACCACTGATTTAGAGCCATTTGAAACTGCATTTAAACTGCATTTTGGAAGTTCAAACTTGGGGGCACCACTTAAGTCCACTCTTATGGAGAACATTCCTGAAATGTTTTCCTCAAGAAACAATTTTTTGTCAACTAAAAAAAAGAAAGACATGAACATCTTGGATGACAAGGGGGTGAGCAAATTATCTGTAATTTTTTGTTCTGGAAGTGAACTTTTCCTTTAATGACAGTATTTTCATTTTTGGGTGAACTAATAAGTTTAAGTGGTACTCCATAAGAGGCAACTATAAGTAAGCCATTCATACGTTGATTTACCACAAAAACTGTAAACAGTTTAGCTTTTCAACATTGCTGTGTCAACATTGGCTTAACCAGTGACATGAATTTGGTGTGGGAATATGTGTTTGTGCAAACTGTTTAGAAACTCTTCTCCAATTTCCATTAGTGGTGCCACTAAATGCACACAGCAGCTTAAAACTACTCACTTGCAAACTTCAAAGAGGACACATGCAGATTGTGGCATCACGTGCCAAAGTTTCACAATGCTGCTGAGCTTTCATCAGTCACCTGACTGACCTAAAGCCACCACAAACAGGAAAAACTGGTAATGCAAGCACCATTCAGTACTGAAGATTTCTCTTTCTCCTTTATTTTGCAGATCTTCCCAGATCCAGTAGAAGTAGTTTTGAGCTCTGAAGGCTGTCTGACCTGCGCGCCGCAGGGGAAGGAGCGCCTGCCCTCCATCGTGGTGGAGCCTACTGACGTCAGTGAGGTGGAGAGCGGTGAGTTGCGCTGGCCCCCAGAAGACATGGACTTCGATGAAGATGAAGATCTGTTCTTGGAGCAGTGCATCCCACCTGCTAACATTGCTGACTGGGGAGAGGATGAGGAAGAAAGCTCTGTTATTGAAAACCACCAGCAGACCACATCCCTGCTAGGTAGTTTCACAACCATTCAGAACAGTACTTAGGCCTACACAAAATGTGTGGCCTTCTTTTGGGGAAACTTTGGGGGAAATCTGTGGTTTTTAGTTGAATTAACCATGCTAAGACATGATAAATGAAGTTGAGAGTACTACATTTTCAGTGATGATGTATTTTTGCAGGCCAACCTGAAAGTCTGCAGAAAATAAGCTCTGTGACCAACAAGTGTATAATTCTTACTTCTTTCGTTCAGCATAATATACACAAATGAACACAACTTTTATGCATATTCGAAGCTTAACTGCAGTCACCAGAAGTAAAAAGCATGACTTCAACATCACCACTATTAAGCTTTCAACAGCTCTTTCAGTTTTGCAGATTCAAATGATGCCTTACTCTTATCTGTTTGATCAAAAATTGAATATTTTTAGATTTTTTCGTGGTCATCAAAAAAAAAAAAAAAAAAAAAAAAAAAAAAATGTGACAAACTGCACTGGTGCAATCTTCGACCCCAGAGGATTAAGAATAGTTTGCAAGAGCTTGACAAGTAAAATCTTAAAAATGTCATTAAACTAGAAAGTAAAAATATCTCAAGCCTGTGATAAGCACGTAACTTATACCAGATATGTAACCAAAAACACACACACAAAAGAAAAAAAAAACATTGATGTCACAACAGTGAAATTGGAAGTGCTGAAATGCTAACTTCGTTTCTAGCTTTTGGCCTACAAAAATATGCCATCCCTACAGAACTCTATTGGTCAATGAAATAATGTGTGGAACGTTCAAATTCTGTGGAAATCTCTTTCTGTGAAGTTGTATGTGGGTCTGACAATATATAAATATATATATTTTTAACTCAGATTATCTACAGAAAATCGGTTTACTGCTCTATCAAGCCCCTAAACCTAATTTTAAACAGCATGTTGTGATTATATGGCAAAATGGGTTGTTGCAAAACTAAGCATTTTTGAATTCTTCAACAACAGCCCACTTGCAGAGGGTTGCACACAGAGCTGGGTAGATTACTTACAAATTGTAATCCATTACTGATTCCAAATTACACAACAAAGAATTTTGTCAGTAACGTCATCCATTACTCCATTACATTACCCATTTTAGGTAATATAATCAGATAACTTTTTGACTACTTTTAGATTACTTTTGACCTAACTTGTTTATCACATAGATTTAAACAGGACAATCTTGTACCATAAGGATGTAAATCATGTGACCATTAACCAATGTCAGAGAAATGTCTACTTTTAGAGTTTCAAATACGTTTTTGGAGAATAAAATGTCAAAATTTGGTTGAAATAATGTTACATTGTCATTCAATGCAACAATTGTGCAACAGTGCAATTTACGTAAAATTCAAACAACATGTTTATTCTGACATGTACATATTAAAATATATAAAAAAGGGAGCATATTAAATTTTATTGTGTTTTAAATGAGTAAAAAAATCTTACTGAGAAATGGGAAAAACCTAAAAAATGTAGAATTACAACTAATTCGTACACTGAATGACATTTTAGTGGGTGTCTTCTGTAAATTAGGGAAAATTGTATGATGTTTATTTTTAGTTCAGAAAAACAAAAACAAAAGTGCAATTAAATTAAACAGAAAACTTTAAAATATTTTTTTGGAACAACAACAACAATTTAAAGCAGTATTACATTTAATATTTTTATACTTGGTAACACTTTAAAATTGGTAGGATTAAGGATGTGGAATAAGGTCATGTAGAATAAGGAATTAATATGTGCTGAATTAGTACTAATAAAAATAGCTAATATTTTGGTAATATGCATGCTATTAAGCAACTAGTTAAGAGACCATAAAAATAAAGTGTTATCTTATAAGTAAACCCTTTTTTGTCTTTGACCCATATAAGTGGTAGACTATTTTAGAAAGAAAAATTTAAAAGATAAAAAAGAGGAATTAGATTAAAGGAGAAGTACACTACCAGAAATTTTTTTTTACAGACAATGTACTCACCCGCTTGTCATTCAAAATGTCTTTTTCTTCATGCGTAAAGAAATTATGTTTTTTGAGAGTTTGAACTTTCAAAATGCAGTTTAAATGCGGCTTCAAACGATCCCAAATGCGGTTGTAAACAATCCCAGCCGAGGAAGAAGGGTCTTATCTAGTGAAATGACCTGTTGTTTTCATAAAAATAATACAGCTTATACACTTTCTAATGTCAAACGCTCATCTTGTCTTACTCTGCCTGAACTCTGTTTTTTTCCGGTTCATGACAGTTAGGGTATGTCAAAAAACTCCCATCTCATGTTCTCCCTCAACTTCAAAATCGCTCTATATCGCTGTTTTACCTTTTTTTGTTAAGGGTGTTTGATCTTCTTTGCATGTTAACTTTGCAAAGACTAGGTCTGTACTTCTGCAGCGATGTAGAATGATTTTAAAATTATTTTTGAAGTTGAGGGAGAAAATACGAGTGAAGTTTTTCGACATTCCCTAACTGTCTTGAGCCAGAATACACAGAGTTCAGGCAGAGCAAGACAAGATGAGCGTTTGAAATTAAAAAAGTATTTAAATTGTATTTTTTTAATGAAAATAACCGATCATTTCGCTAGATAAGACCCTTCTTCCTCGGCTGGGATCGTTTACAACCGCATTTGGGATCGTTTGAAGCCGCATTTAAACTGCATTACGGAAGTTCAAATTCAGGGCACCATATCAGTCCATTATATGGAGAAAAATCCTGAAATGTTTTTCTCAAAAAACATGATTTCTTTAAGACTGAAGAAAGAAAGATATAAACATCCTGGATGACAAGGGCTGAGTACATTATCTGTAAATTCATCATTTAAAGGAAAAGTCCACTTCCAGAACAAAAATTTACAGATAATGAACTCACCCCATTGTCATCCAGGATGTTCATGTCTTTCTTCAAAAATGCGGAAATGTTTTCCTAAAAAAAACATTTCTTTACAATTGAAGAAAGAAAGACATGAACATCTTGGATGACAAGGGGGTGAGTACATTATCTGTAAATCTTCTGGAAGTGAACTTCTCCTTTGATGACAAAGTAAGTGTAGATTATGAGTATTTTAAAATGTAACTTATTCTAATTACAAGTACTTTTTGTAATCAGTTACTACCCTGCTCTGGTTGCACAATGTGTATTAACTACTCATTTTCAGTTTAATTTACATTAGAGGAGTCTGGTTGATATGGAAGCCCGTTCCCGCCACTGTTAAAAAAAAAAAAAAAAAATCGGTAAGTCATAATTATGAGAAAGTTTCTCATAATTATGACTTAGTATCTCATTATATTGAGAAAGTTTCTCGTAATAATGAGTTAAACAGTAATAAAATTCTGAAAAAATACATTCGTAATAATGAGAAACTTTCTCATAATAATGAGAAACTTTCTCGAAAAAATGAGAAACTTTCTCGAAATAATGAGAAACTTTCTCATAATAATGAGAAACTTTCTCGAAATAATGAGAAACTTTCTCGAAATAATGAGAAACTTTCTCATAAATAATGAGAAACTTTCTCGAAATAATGAGAAACTTTCTCGAAATAACGAGAAACCTTCTCATAATAATGACTTAACATCTCGTAATAATGAGAAACTTTCTCGTAATAATGAGAAACTTTCTCATAATAATGAGAAACTTTCTCGAAATAATGAGAAACTTTCTCATAATAATGAGAAACTTTCTCGAAATAATGAGAAACTTTCTCATAATAATGACTTAGTATCTCGAAATAACGAGAAACCTTCTCATAATAATGACTTAACATCTCGTAATAATGAGAAACTTTCTCGAAATAACGAGATACTTTCTCGAAATAATGAGAAACTTTCTCGAAATAATGAGAAACTTTCTCATAATAATGATTTAGTATCTCGAAATAACGAGAAACTTTCTCGTAATAATGAGAAACTTTCTCGAAATAATGAGAAACTTTCTCCAAATAATGAGAAACTTTCTCATAATAATGACTTAACATCTCGTAATAATGAGAAACTTTCTCATAATAATGACTTAACATCTCGTAATAATGAGAAACTTTCTCGAAATAATGAGAAACTTTCTCATAATAATGACTTAACATCTCGTAATAATGAGAAACTTTCTCGAAATAACGAGAAACTTTCTCGAAATAATGAGAAACTTTCTGGAAATAATGAGAAACTTTCTCATAATAATGAGAAACTTTCTCGAAATAATGAGAAACTTTCTGGAAATAATGAGAAACTTTCTCATAATAATGACTTAGTATCTCGAAATAACGAGAAACTTTCTCGAAATAACGAGAAACTTTCTCGAAATAACGAGAAACTTTCTCGTAATAATGAGAAACTTTCTCGAAATAATGAGAAACTTTCTCGAAATAATGAGAAACTTTCTCATAATAATGACTTAGTATCTCGAAATAACGAGAAACTTTCTCGTAATAATGAGAAACTTTCTCGAAATTACACATACGTAATAAGTAAATGTTATATATTGCATATATAAATGCAAATATTCCCTAAAAACACCCGTAAAGACACTTAAGCGGTCAGGACTGTAGCGTCGGCTTCCTTTGAAATATGATTGCGCCCGCGCCCGCTTCGTCCCGCAGCCCAGTCAGAGAGGATGCCGACAGAAATGACACCTGTTCATGCGCGAGAACACCCCGGGGGATGTGCGCAAAATGGTAAAATAACAATTAATTATTGATTACTAATTTGAATCAGTACATTGTAACAAAAACAATACCTTTAATAAATTACACTAATAAATTACAAATTAATAAAGCACTGGAGGACCAAATTTAATACACACCTTATTAATAAAGCATAGGCCTATTATTTACAGACAAACAGAATAGCTCAGAATAGGAATTAAGAATTAAGAACTAAGAATTAAGGCTTATATGTTAAGCGTTTCCTCTCTCATTATAAGAAAATGCTGATCGTAGCTTCATGGAATGAAAACACTGACATAAAAATGACAATTTTGGTATACAGTTTACTAATAAAATATTCTACGAACGGGAAAGCAGATAAGTTCAGGATATGAACGCAACGCGCATATCAGGTTAAAGCATAAAGAAAACGCGCAAATTCTCGTTAACGTGCAGTTCAGCGCGTTGCTTTCATGTTATGGGTTCATGCCTGTACATAATATATTTTATTAATAACCTTTTTATATCACTGTTTTCGTCCATAAAGCCACGTTAAGCGTTTTCTATATATTCATATACTATGAAGAATGTTCTGGCATTTACACGGCTTTGACCAGAGGGTGTCGCCAGCGTTGCGTTATACTTTGCAGGCCACATCTGCTCGCCTGCACTAGTAGCCTATATAATTTATATAAATTGTATACCAAAATTGGCCTTTTAATATCACTGTCTTCATCGATTAACGCACACTGGGCGTTTCCTTTGTGCTTACGTGATATATGCGCATTGCGTTTTCATCCATGAAGCTACGATCAGCATTTTCTTATAATGAGAGAGAAAACGCTTAACATATAAGCCTTAATTCTTAGTTCTTAATTCTTAATTCCTATTCTGAGCTATTCTGTTTGTCTGTAAATAATAGGCCTATGCTTTATTAATAAGGTGTGTATTAAATTTGGTCCTCCAGTGCTTTATTAATTTGTAATTTATTAGTGTAATTTATTAAAGGTATTGTTTTTGTTACAATGTACTGATTCAAATTAGTAATCAATAATTAATAATTTTTTTACCATTTTGCGCACATCCCCCGGGGTGTTCTCGCGCAATTAGTAATCAATAATTAATTGTTATTTTACCATTTTGCGCACATCCCCTGGGGTGTATATGCATATATATATATATATATATATATATATATATATATATATATATATATATATATGCATTTATAATATTTGATTGGATTAGCTATTAATGTGGTGGACTGTCATGATTTTGGGTTTGATTGATTTATGCAAGACACATGAGAGTGAATTTAGAAGAGGGTATACGCAAAGCCCACTGATAAAGAAGTGGGTACGTCGTATACCTGCGTATACCCTGCATTACACCACTGGGCTTCACCATAAGCTTTCTTTAGAATGTCCCAACCAGTGCATTTAATAATGACGACAACTGTCATTTCATTTCGTTAAGCCGTCACCCCTTATGAAGATTAACATGGTTTTATTATAGAAAAGTTTCTCATTATTACGAGATATTAAGTCATAATTATGAGAAAGTTTCTCATTATTTCGAGAAAGTTTCTCATTATTACGAGAAAGTTTCTCGTTATTTCGAAAGAGATACTAAGTCATTATTATGAGAAAGTTTCTCGTTATTATGAGAAAGTTTCTTATTATTACGAGAAAGTTTCTGGTTATTTCGAGATACTAAGTCATTATTATGAGAAAGTTTCTCGTTATTTCGAGATACTAAGTCATTATTATGAGAAAGTTTCTCGTTATTATGAGAAAGTTTCTCATTATTACGAGAAAGTTTCTGGTTATTTCGAGATACTAAGTCATTATTATGAGAAAGTAAGTCATTATTATGAGAAAGTTTCTCATTATTTCGAGAAAGTTTCTCATTATTACGAGAAAGTTTCTCATTATTTCGAGAAAGTTTCTCATTATTTCGAGATACTAAGTCATTATTATGAGAAAGTTTCTCATTATTTCGAGAAAGTTTCTCATTATTACGAGAAAGTTTCTCATTATTTCGAGAAAGTTTCTCATTATTTCAGAAAGTTTCTCATTATTTCGAGATACTAAGTCATTATTATGAGAAAGTTTCTCATTATTTCGAGAAAGTTTCTCATTATTATGAGAAAGTTTCTCATTATTTCGAGAAAGTTTCTCATTATTACGAGGTTAAGTCATTATTATGAGAAAGTTTCTCATTATTTCGAGAAAGTTTCTCATTATTACGAGAAAGTTTCTCATTATTTCGAGAAATTTTCTCATTATTATGAGAAAGTTTATCATTATTACGAGAAAGTTTATCATTATTACGAGATGTTAAGTCATTATTATGAGAAAGTTTATCATTATTTCGAGAAATTTTCTCATTATTATGAGAAAGTTTATCATTATTACGAGAAAGTTTATCATTATTACGAGATGTTAAGTCATTATTATGAGAAAGTTTCTCATTATTTCGAGAAAGTTTCTCATTATTATGAGAAAGTTTCTCATTATTTCGAGAAAGTTTCTCATTATTATGAGAAAGTTTATCATTATTTCGATTAAGTTTCTCATTATTATTATTAGATGTTAAGTCATTATTATGAGAAAGTTTCTCATTATTTCGAAAAGTTTCTCATTATTTCGAGAAAGTTTCTCATTATTATGAGAAAAGTCATTATTATGATTATCATTAGAGTTTCATTATTATGAGAAAGTTTCTCATTATTTCGAGAAAGTTTCTCATTATTTCGAGAAAGTTTCTCATTATTATGAGATGTTAAGTCATTATTATGAGAAAGTTTCTCATTATTATGAGAAAGTTTCTCATTATTTCGAGAAAGTTTCTCATTATTTCAAGAAAGTTTCTCATTATTTCGAGAAAGTTTCTCATTATTTCTATGAGATTATTTCTCATTATTACGAGATGTTAAGTCATTATTATGAGAAAGTTTCTCATTATTTCGAGAAAGTTTCTCATTATTTCAAGAAAGTTTCTCATTATTTCGAGAAAGTTTCTCATTATTTCGAGAAAGTTTCTCATTATTTCAAGAAAGTTTCTCATTATTTCGAGAAAGTTTCTCATTATTTCGAGAAAGTTTCTCATTATTTCGAGAAAGTTTCTCATTATTACGAGAAAGTTTCTCATTATTATGAGAAAGTTTCTCATTATTTCATTATTATGAGAAAGTTTCTCATTATTTCAAGAAAGTTTCTCATTATTTCGAGAAAGTTTCTCATTATTACGAGATGTTAAGTCATTATTATGAGAAAGTTTCTCATTATTTCGAGAAAGTTTCTCATTATTTCAAGAAAGTTTCTCATTATTATGAGAAAGTTTCTCATTATTTCGAGAAAGTTTCTCATTATTTCGAGAAAGTTTCTCATTATTACGAGAAAGTTTCTCATTATTTCGAGATACTAAGTCATAATTATGAGAAAGTTTCTCGTTATTTCGAGATACTAAGTCATTATTATGAGAAAGTTTCTCATTATTTCGAGAAAGTTTCTCATTATTATGAGATGTTAAGTCATTATTATGAGAAAGTTTCTCATTATTTCGAGAAATTTTCTCATTATTATGAGAAAGTTTCTCATTATTTCGAGAAAGTTTCTCATTATTTCAAGAAAGTTTCTCATTATTTCGAGAAAGTTTCTCATTATTACGAGATGTTAAGTCATTATTATGAGAAAGTTTCTCATTATTACGAGAAAGTTTCTCATTATTACGAGAAAGTTTCTCATTATTTCGAGAAAGTTTCTCATTATTTCGAGAAAGTTTCTCATTATTACGAGATGTTAAGTCATTATTATGAGAAAGTTTCTCATTATTACGAGAAAGTTTCTCATTATTATAGGAAAGTTTCTCATTATTACGAGAAAGTTTCTCATTATTTCGAGATACTAAGTCATTATTATGAGAAAGTTTCTCGTTATTACGAATTTATTTTTTCTGAATTTTATTACTGTTTAACTCATTATTACGAGAAACTTTCTCAATATAATGAGATACTAAGTCATAATTATGAGAAAGTTTCTCATAATTATGACTTACCGATTTTTTTTTTTTTACAGTGGCGGGAACGGGCTTCCATAGGTTGATTTAGATTTGCTTCATTTTCTCTCTCTGTCCATCCATCTGTCTGCAGATCTTCAAGCAGATGACTTTAGGGACGACACCCCGACTCTACCTCCAGAGAGTGCTTCAACTCTGAACTAACACCCACTGAACCACCCAGTTCTCAGGTTCTAACTACAGATCACAATTACGAACCCTGCACTAATTAATACACCCTTCAGGAAATGACTAGAGGATGTTTACAGTAATAGCTGCTTTTGGAAGAACTAATAGGACCGTGCAGCTGATTGCGGTCTGACTGTGGTCGTGCAAGATGAAATTCAACTGACGCTGGCAACAGAGCAACAGAACCTTGTGAAGAAATTTACTGAAATTAAATTATTACGGTCTTTCATAGGTTAGTTTACTGCTTCTTGTCATCACTGTAGAATCGTGTCTCCACAGTTTGTTCTGTTTTGAATGTAAAAATTAGTTTCTGTATTTTTTGGGTTTAAACCAGTCAGCATTTTCACATTCCCCTTACTATGCAGATCTGGGAAAAAAAAAAAAAAAAAAAAACAGAGACTTTATCGAAAAAGAGGAAGGAGAGTAAGGAAAACTTGCATTTTAGTGACACTATACACAAGTATTATTTGTGGCTGAGTGTTATGTTACAGAGGTGTTGAAATTTTCAACGCTTTGAAAGAAAAGTTTAAATTTGTGCCGTATTTGTCCCCTTTTTCTTTTACCCATGTCAGCTTTTTTGTGTTGTATTTCAGTCACGTCCATGTGCATTTTAACCATCAAGTGCACCTGCAGTGTATTGCATCTTTTATACCAAACAGAAACTAATTTTGCTCAATTTCAGTTTTTCCAAAGCAACTTTGTCACTTGTTTTGTTGTTGTGAAGCATTCGTGTTTGCAATATGTACATACAATGTTTCTCCTCAATTATGAAATACAATTTAAAGCAATAAAATGTAAAGTACCACTACTGAAAATTATTTTTAGTCCAGTTTCTAATCTCTGACAGTTTTGTCGCATTACAGTCACATGAAATTAAAAAGGAAGAACACTATCTGCTGTTTCAAACAGCCTGATAGGCATCATCCTTTATTCAGTTCCAAAGAGTCCTCAATGACACTTCTTAAGTTTAGAAAGTCTTAAAGACCTACGGCTGCATCAAACAGCAAGCAAAAGTGCTTACACAACATCGCTAAGGAAAAGGCTTGGCTCACAGCACTTTGCAATCATTTCCTGGCTATAAGGGATGCAAAAAAAGACGTGCTGAATCACATCTGGTGTTGCAGATCGGCATAACATCACAACCAGAAATTCCGAGAGGTATTTTTTTTTGTTGTTGTTGTAAATTTGAATTGTTTTTTAACATGATTAGAATTATGCTTATGTATTATTAAAAGGTGTTGAACTTCAAAAAATCAAAAAAAAAAACAAAACATTTTTTTCTTCTGAGGAATTATTTGGACGAAAAATGTAAAGTAAATATCCAAAATATCTTTTGATGTTCCCCAGAAGAAAATCGTACAGGTTTGGAACGACTTTAGAGTAAACAAATAATAACAGAACTTTCCATTTAAAAAGAACTTTAAAAACGTACTTTCAAGAAGAAGAACTTTAAGGAAATGCCTTTAATGACCTCTTGAAAAATGTCAATTTTAATTGTCTCTCTCAATGAAAATTTGCTATGTTTAGCACTTTAAAATGAGATATAGAAAATAACATGACTTGACTTTCATTTTTTGTTATTTTCTCCTTCTCATTTCACAGCTGAAATGGAAGGATTTAACCAGACTTATGACTATTTTAATTTTACCAACTGGTGTGAGGGGTCTGAAAACTGCACCCCTTTTGTGCTCCCCACTGAATCGCCACTGTCCAGGATAGGCTCCCGGCACTGGATCGCTCTGGTCTGCTACCTCATTGTGTTCCTGCTGGGCGTCCCGGGAAATGGTCTGGTGGTGTGGGTGACTGCGTTTCGAATGCCCAAATCTGTGAACGCACAGTGGTTTCTGAATCTTGCCATTGCGGATCTATTGTGCTGCTTATCGTTGCCTCTCCTCATGGTGCCGCTCGCCCAGGACCAGCACTGGCCTTATGGTGCTTTGGGTTGCAAAGTACTCACCGGTTTATTGTACATGACGATGTACTCCAGCGTTCTGCTCCTGGTCGTAATCAGCTTGGACCGTTTCCTACTGGTGACCAAACCGGTGTGGTGCCAGAATCACAGGAATACGAGGCAGGCCCGCTGCGTCTGCTTGGCCGTCTGGATACTTGCTCTCCTGGCCAGTTCTCCTCAGTTTGCTAACATGGAGATACATGAAATGACCAGTACCAAAACATTGTGCGATAGCGCATACAATGACTTACGTCATGCATGGTCTGTAACTCTTACCCGCTTTTTTCTGTCTTTTCTGCTGCCTTTCCTGATCATCTGCATCAGCCATTGGAAGGTTTACCTCACGACGAGCTCCGGGCGGGGACAAAGAGGCAGCGACAAGTCAGCCCGGACGCTACGCGTCATCCTGGCATTGGTGCTCAGCTTCTTCATGTGCTGGATTCCTCTGCACATTGTGGATATTCTGATGTTAATGATGCAAAATTCATCAGAAAGCTTTCAAGCCAACCTGCGTCTGGCCCACGTGCTGACGCTCTGTTTGGCTTACATTAACAGCTGTCTGAACCCGCTGCTCTACGTATGTCTTGGCCGCGGTTTTAAGGAAAATCTGATTAGCTCCCTGCGAAGTGTGCTTCACTTCGCATCTGAGGCACCGCCGCATCGAGTCAGCTTGACTGCAAACAGTAAGTCAACCACAGACGGGTTCAGAGAGAAGCCTGTATGAAATCTTTGCCTGGAGATATGGACTGAAATCCTCCTCTCCAAATGCCACCCTCTGGAATCATCTGTATGTTTTTCATCAAATTTATCAATCACAACAACTTTGTCACCAATTTTGTTCTATTATATTATAGATCATCTTTTGAAACATCCATACATTCTCACACACTCTTTGCAAACACCAATTCATAACCAGTTCCTGTTATAGCTAATATAAGCAAATACAGCAGTGCACTCTTCATTATAGGTGTGTTTACATGCACTAATTTTCGCCAGTCGGAATTTGATTTCAGATTCTGAAAGTTACGTTTATGTGAACACTAAAGACTGCAGTACGATTCACATATTCGTTTACATGCATATTACGTCTATTTTTTTCATACAGTATATGTCAGAAGAGATATAGATAGTACATTTGTAAAATTTGGAAATTATTCAGTTTCCAGAGTCTTTTTCAGTCTGATTAGTTTGTAAGAAATAATAATCATTAAATATATATATATATATATATATATATATATATATATATATATATATATATATAAATAATCCATAAGCAAATTAAGCAAGTTGCAGTTATATTTTAAAATAGTAGCACCACTAACACAGAAGTTCAAACCAAGTAGGTTTGTTGCTCAACGTGGGGAATTTGTGGTCAACTTGAAACTAACCCTTATTGCAGTACTTTATATTCAATTCTCCTTGCATTCACAAGTAACGTTATTTAAATCTATATTTTTAATATATGTCCTTTTTTCTCACCTGACACAACTAAAATGTTGTAATATTTTGTTTCTAGTCAGCCCTGCTGAGAAAACACAACAACAAAAACATCTAAAACGAGCCTAAGCTGGTTGGGTAATCTTAATGTGAATGTGGCCAAAACCACTCTAAAACCAGCTTGCTGACCAGGGTGGATGACCAGCTAAAAACAGCCAACCATCTTAGGCTGGTTTTTAGCCGTTTTTTTAGTAGGGGAGATGCAATTATTGCTTACCACAGAAAATAATTTTAGCTAAAATAATTTCGCTAGCTACTCTCTTAGTGTACCGGACCGAAATAAAGTTAACAACATATACTTCAACTTTCGTTGTTTTATATGTTAACATAATAAGTTTAACTTGCCAGGCGTGTTTGTCTTTCGCGGTTGTAAAAATGCCTGCTGCTCACAAGCTTGACTAACCAGTAGAGGCCAGTAATGAGTGTTAAAACTAAAGTCTAGCGCTGAGATTCCACTATTGTCACATCACAACTATTACAGTTTTGTGGCTTTTGGTCAATGTATGTGAGTTTTGAGGCCATATCTGTATATCCACCTGCAGCTGAAAAAAAATATATATACATGGAATGCCATTCAGGAAATAATTATATTTTTAATATGAAGTTTGAGTGTATGGAATGAAAGTCTGAATATATAGAATGAAAGTCTGATTATATGGAATGCAAGTCTGAATATATATAGAATCAAAGTCTGAATATATAGAATGAAATTCTTAATATATGGAATGAAAGTCTGAATATATGGAATGAAAGTCTGAATATATATAGAATCAAAGTCTGAATATATAGAATGAAATTCTTAATATATAGAATGAAATTCTGAATATATGGAATGAAAGTCTAAATATATGGAATGTAAGTCTGAATATATATATATAGAATTAAAGTCTGAATATATAGAATGAAATTCTTAATATATGGAATAAAAGTCTGAATGTATGTGAAAGTGTGAATATATGCAAAGAAAGTGCAAATTAAACAAATTACGTTAAGTTGAAAAAACTTTTTGAAAGAATTTTTTTTTTTTTTTTTTTTTACAGTGCAGTTTGGAGTCACATCATCTTGAGGATCATATTTCCATTATTTCAACATTCTTAGTGCATCAGATTTCCTTCAATAGCTACAAATTTTGTTCCATAAATTCAGACATTCATTTTATATATTCAGACTTTCATTCCAAACATTCTGACTTTCATTCTATATATTCTGACTTTTATTCCATATATTCAGAGTTTCATTCCATATATTCAGACTTTGATTCTATATATTCTGACTTTCATTCCATACATTCAGAATTTTATTCCATATATTCAGACTTTCATTTCATATACTCAGATTTTCATTATATATATATATACATTCAGAGTTTTGTTCCACATACTCAAACTTCATATTATAAATATAATTATTTCCTGAACGGCATGCCATAAAATATCTATGTGTGTGTGTGTATATATATATATATATATATATATATTGGATTTGTTTTGTTTACTGTTGCCAAGTAAATCATTATTGGGCACTCATATCATAAAACATTATACTGGATATCCTGGATATTAAGGTATATCTGCAAAATTTTTAAATTTTAAATTTTAAAATTTAAATTTTTAAAATGTAATGATAATAAGTGGGGGTATTAATGGCAAAAAAAAGTGATTCTGAAAGCATTAACATTTTCTCTTGATATGGGTTAGTAAGCTTTCTAACGGCACGACAAGACAGCTAAATATAACAGCACTCCATGGCAACTGAGAATACAGGAATTATTGCATGTAATTCATATGCCTTATAACCTTTCTCCTTATTCATTGTATATATTAAGTACTATTTGTGTTACTATAGAATTTGTATCTCTCTGCTGATTGGCCTTAAAAAACATTGCTGTATAATTAATGTAATGCTGTATAAACACTGAAAATATAAAATAAAGATATCAAGGTTTAAACACCCATCTAGAGATTACCTTTTTTTTTTCTTGTATACACTTTTTTTCAGCTATGTGGTCCTATGTAGGATCTTTATGCCATCTTTTGAAATTAAATATACCATGTTTTGACTGCATCATGTCTATATATAGTGGAGAGAAAAAAAAGGTTACATTATTTCAATTCACAACCATGGACGAGTTTGAAAAGAATCCTCATGAAAAAGAGTTTATTAACAACATGCAATGAGCAGAAACATTTTCAAAAGCTACATGAAAAATCTCTAAAATAAAGGAAAAAAATTGCGGTACACTACATATGCATTTTAACAAACATGCTACAAAATATGCATCAAGCTGCCTTCATTCTTATGAATGGATAACGTATGTGCAAACTAGAGGCAACACCTGAGACATGGCAGGCAAAATGGTATATAGTACTGATAAGGATGCTTCCATTAGCTTAACATCCTGTTGTGTGTGTGTGTCTGAGATGAGTCATGAAAACTGTTCTCTTTAAAATGCTAAGATAATGAAAATCAATTCCAGGTGAATGCATTCCTTCCGTCATGCTACAGATTGCTCCGAGTCACCAGTAAGTCATGTTTACTTGTTAAGAGATCAAATATTCCCAGCCAAAGTATTCCCGTTTTGCTTTAAACAGTGGACAATGTGACATTATCATTAGCAGCATAGTGTTAAAACGACCTGAGTTCAAGTCCTGACTCAAGGTCCTTTCCTGATCCTGTTGAACTCTTTCTTCTCACATTGCCTCTTCCCTCTATTTCCTTGACTTGTCATAATATTTAAAAGAACAATGAACTTAAAATGGCTTTATCCAGTAGGGGAAATGCTAAACGCTACAGCTATAGTGTTGCCTTAGAATCTGAAGCTGAAGAAAGTGATTTATAAACATTACAGACCCACAGTCCTTCTTAAAGGGATAGTTCACCCCAAAATATAAATTCTTTCACTAGTTCTTACACTACTAATGCAGAACAAATATGCTGAAAAGTGTTGTTGACCAAACAGTTTTAGTAATCATTGACTTTGGACATAGTTGTATGGACAAAACACAATGTGCTCCACAAAATAAAGAATGTCGTACAGGTTTGGAATGACATGAGGGTGAGCAAATGATAACAGAATGTTCATTTGGATGTATTATTCAATAAAGACATACAGTAGTCCTAATAAATCCAGAACTGTATAATCTTGTAACAGATTTGGTGGGCCAGTGGGTTTGTTTAGCATCTTGTGGTCGTGTCTCATCAAATCTTTTATTAATAAAATAATCACAGAGGTGAAAATCAAGAAAAAAGATGCAACTGGAAACAACTGGGTATGGACTTTTAAATCTGATTGACAAAGTTTGACGACATGTCAGTTTCCGAGTCCAAATGCTCTGTCAGATCACAAAAGCAAACATGATCAAAACCTCATCTCGATACTGAACACATTTGTTCGAAATCATCAAAATATTGGTGTCTGAAACATTGTGAGGCCAGAGACTATACTGTACACCAAGAGTTTTGAAAAGCTCAGCTTAATGTCCCCCTGCAATCAAAATTGATTTTTTTTTGGCTTTTCAGTATGAATATGTTAGCCTTAAGTTTATGCATAAGCTAGTGTGCTCCAAAGCAACAACACAATTTGCATTTAGAAGATATAAGCATTTAAAACCTACAGTCTACAACTTCCGCCAATATGGATTAACAATTTGATGACATCTCCCTGCACTTCGGGGCTATGTGTCATCAAATCTAGGGTGGGAACCTCCTTCCCTCATTAAAAATGGGTCGTGGATGGGTACCCCAGTACGTACCCCAAAACACACGGCCAAGGCAACAAAGGAGTGTCTTAAAAAGAAGAACATTAAGGTCCTGGAGTGGCCTAGCCAGTCTGCACACCTTAATCCCAATGGGCAAATGCACAAAATCAGCAGGGGATCAAATAATTTTCCCCCCACTGTATTTTATAGCAATATGGATGAGATTGTGGCTGTAAAACGCTATCAAATGCGACTTTATTGAGTTCAACGACTCTGGCCCAAGCTGTAATATAAACAAAACGCTACTGGCTATTTTAAAAAGTGGGCGTGGCTGCTTGATATTGTCCCGCCCCGTCTTCATGTTTCAACTGAAATTATGTAGACATATAGAATAATGCTGCACGCTTCAAAGCACTTCACTGGATCTTTAAAGGTGTGTTATAAATGAGTGCTCATAAAGGAATGTTAGATAGTATTCGGCTTGGACCCGAAAACAGTATTCAATACGTCACGACTTAAGAAGTAGTTTCAAAAGAGTTTCAAAGTTGAAATAAGCACAGTTGTTCATGGCCAGACTCATACAGTGGTCATGAGTTTAAGCGAGCCTGAACGAAATCGCATGATCTTCTTTTTGAGAGCATGGGAGGCTTTAATCTTGACCACGACATTGGAGGGATTCTGCGAAGAAGAAGAGGGGGACGGGGGCAAGCGAGGGGGCAGTTGCTGAGGCCATACCAGCCCTCCGCTCTCATCTGAGTCACTGGACACTGAACTCGTTCGTGGAGAGACAGTTTCGCTCAGACTGGAGTCGGATCCATCGGTCGGTGCAATAGCGGCCTCTGACCGCTCTTGCACCCTCTGGTCCTGCTCCACAAAGTGAACACTAGTGCGTTTGGCGGGTAATTGATATAGTCTGAATTCGTGCAGGTCTTCTCTGAATATTCCCTCATCCTCTTCTTGACTGAGATCTGCCGAGGAGCACCACAGCCGCTGACCGGATGGGTAAAATTCATCACTGTGTTGCCTGCCCATGTCCCGTCCCACCGTGTAATATTTGTGCTCTGATTGGGCTGCCCATCCTTGAGAGACGCAACTGTCCTCTGACCTAGAGCGGATGGTCGACTTGGTTTGTGTCTCTCTTGGAGTTGTCCACTTTTCCTCTGGACTCCTTCTTGCTAGTGACCGAAGAAGAGCCCACTTTTGAGATGGAATGGGCTGGTGTTGCTCACGGGACTCTGGAGTTGATGACGCAGGTACGCAGGTATGATTACAGCAGGTGTGAACGTGGGGTTTCATGGTGTCTGACATTGTGGGACGGCGTTTGATGTAAACGGGTTGATGCCGAGGGGAATCGCTGCTGCTGGCGTAGACTTCTTCAACTGCATACTGATCCATTTCTAAAGAGGATTCTGGTTCCTCACTGCTTAGTGAAGTCGGTCCAGTTTGGGCATTGGGAAGGTTCACGTAATATCTATCCTGGGATTCATGCTCATTCTCTTCCTCTGAAAGGGTTGCCCATTCTTGCCATTCCGATTGGTCAAGTTGTGGATAAGTAGGTGGGTATGTGTGTAAGACATGCCACTGATCGGGATCAGAGTTGAGATCTGCTGTAGATCTGAGGTGTCGTCGCTGTAGGAGCCCTAGGATGTATGTCTCCACACGCATAGCCTGCTGGATGTCCTCTTCTGTCGGGCCATCATCTATTTTCACCGCAGGATCTTCCTCAGCATCAGAATTGAGGCTCATCTCAGGTGCAAGGCTTTCATTCCCATCAGCTATCTGATCTGTAACCCAGTGAGGGCTTTCTTCATCTTCTTCTTCCTCCTCTATTCCCTCGGCAATACCCTCCAGTGGGGGGTACGGAGCAGAAAATGAGCGGGGCAGAGTGGCATGTACTGTGGGCTCCATATGACCCTCCCAGTCCAGCATGTAGGCATCTGTCAGTAGATGAGAAATAAATGATTTATGAGAAATAAAACTATTTCTTAACACTAGGAGGTTTTCAAACTTTCGGATACTAAGGAGGCTCTGTTATGATAATCCCCTTGAGCTACATCAGGGTTGCCAAGTCTGTGATTTTCCAGTGGAAATGGGCTACTTTTGTACTTTTAAGTGGATTGTTGTTTAAAGTTTGACATAATGAATACATTATATTTGCCTGAAAGACTTGTAATTCAATTTTTTACCCATTTTATATTCTACCAATGATAAAACTGTGCCAGATTATGTTTTATGAGAAAAGGCCACTGGTAAGGTGCCTTTAAACTCCGGAGAGCTCCTTTATGAAAACAGACTTTGTTTATTATTATTACTATAGTGTGATAACACTCACTGTAAAATATGTATGTTAGGGAGGGAACTGGCATATTTTAATATTTGGGATAGGTTCATTAGGCTAGTTTTGTCTGTTTTTGATTGGCCATTGGGCTAGCTGTGTTTTAATTGCCACACCTGGCAACCCTGGTCTATATTATATTGAAGGCAATTTTATACTGTATGGAAAAGATAGTAAGAATTATATTATCAAGATCACAAGTTGACTGCAAAATTGTTGTTATCATAATTATTATTATTATTGTAATTATTATTTAACACAGCTATTGTAGTAAAGTAGTGAAAATATTACCTGCAAAATATGAACTTTAGTGTACTTTTTCTACACATTATTAGAATGTAACATTTTTAATTCAATTCATATTTCTTTTTATAGCACTTTCCATAATAAATTTAATTCCAAAGCAGGTATTATTTAGAAATTAATAAATAAAATCACAAAATTATTATATTTCATTTTGATTTCTGAATCAATCCTCAATTTTCCCTTATCCCCACTTTGAGGGTTTATGGACACCAGTTTGAAAACCCCTAGTTTAGCAGATTTATAGGTCCACTGGGTTATTCAAAGCATGTACAAATTAATACACTGATAAAGCATTAATAAAAATTGCTGTGAAATATGATAAACGTAAACACTCACCCACAGATCTGGGCCTGAGGTTTGGGGAGGAACAGGAACGCAGTGGGGGAGACAGACATTCACTTTGCTCATAAAACCCTGAGGGATCAAAGATAAGTCATCAAATCTTACTATCATTCATCAATTATTAGCTTCCATCATTGTATTCACAATATCTGAATGTATGTTTCTGTAAACAGTTTGCCAACAATTACTAAATGACTTTACATGATGTCAACACATTTTCTAACAGAAACACCATATTATTGCATAAATGCCAAGTTGTGTCAGGACCACTATTGTCAAACTAAGCATACAGTTTGGTTTGGAGGTTTGGAAAACTCCCTGCCCATCCATGCAGCATGTCATGAATGAGCAGGGAGAGCAGCAATAATAAACCCCCAGGGTAAACAGAACAGAACAAAGCAGATATCATCAATGTACTTAATGGTTTTTAAGTGTAACACATTATTTAGATTAAAGGAGCCTGATTCAGTGAGGAATATCAGAAGCCAAGTCCTGCTGAACAATACTGAATAGTGCTTACATAGGAATGCCGTGACATGAATTGTATTCCTATAGGTAGATGTGATCAGCTGAGAGTCAGCTGATGTGAGCTTGACTCACGTGACCTGCCAGAACTAACACTATACGCTTAATTTCTGTCATGGAATTTTAGATGGCACAGACTATTGGGTCCTTAATGCAAACTGATGGTATTCACAGTGTTAAACTACTTGTCACAAGCTGGTTCATGTTGCATACACAGCCAATGAGCTTTATATTTATACTTAAAAGGCCGGTTAGCATTCACTAGCAGTTTGCAGTGCACTTTCAGAGGTACTCTAAAACTCTCCACCTTTCTCAGCTTTACCTGTATAGACCTGCTTTTTTTCAATAAATAAATAAAATAAAAGATCAATAAACAATTAGGATATTTTTTGTTGTATAGGTTAAGGAGTTCCAATCTACAAACAGTTCTGCTGTTCCTTTATATGTTCTTTTGCCCGTTGAAGCATATGAACTCTAGATTAGAGTTTAGTAGGAACACAAAACAAAATATAGCAGCCTGCATATTTAATATTGGCCATCTATTATATAACATTTTTTATATACAATATATAAAAAACATATGTATCTGCTATCAGTATTGGCCAACAGTTTTGTAGAACACCATGAGGAATAAATTATTCATAGAGTGGTGGGGTACCTGAGCTTGATGCACTGGGACTGTCCAAATCCTCTGTATTCTGCTCACATGTGAGTCCTGTATCCAATCTCAACTCACTGAGCTGCTGTTGCAGTGCCAGCATCAGCAGGCTGGGGGCGCCCTGGAGTCGATTCTGCAGGGTACAAGACAACACTCAATATTAAAGGCAAATGGAAAACATTTATATGAATGCATTTGGCAGACACTTTTGCAATCAAGGTCTACATTTTATCAGTTCATGCATTTCCTGAGAATCAAACCCGTAGGCTTGGGATTGGGAGCGCTAACGTGTTACTGTTTAGGCTACAGGAATACAATAAAAGAATACCAATACAACAACTGGCATACAAATACAAAAACATATGTTACTAAATAAGAGAATAGTAAAAAGGACCCATATTAACCTATGTCCCAGATTACAGTTACTCCACCTCGCCCTCACTGCATAAAACATTGTTAAATCTTCAATATTTCAAAAGGTTGGAAATCAGTGATATTACAACCCCACGAACTGGTTTCTTCCATAAATGAAAAATAGACAGTAATGATGTGTCATACATGTACATTAGAATAATCATTATTTGCGTGACAACAGACAGCTGTAAGATGGCTTGGATAGACAGCTACAAGCATGTAGCAAGTGTGTCTTTGAGTGCATGTCCCCGTGTAGTGTTTTCTCATGCACACCATTGCCAGTAGTTATGTAAGTAAATGGCAAATGCACCAAACCTGGAACATCAATAATTTACCAAAGTCAGGACAGATACTGTTGCGTTTGCTATTTTTTGATCCTGTGGGTTTTGTTTCAGGATCTAGTTTCATGCTCTTGGCAGCTAATAATTCAACTATTGAAACACATTGTAGTTGGCACCATGTAGCTAGTGAACGTGTGTTTAATGTAGTCTGGGTCTGGGTTTTATTTTAGTATTGTTCATGGTTTAGTTTGTCCAGATTTTGCATCACAGTGTGTTCCACACCTGGTCCGAATCACCACTCAGAGAGTATTTTGGGGTTTTTGTTATATTTTGCTGGCTATGACGCAAAGGTGGTTTGACTTGGGCCATTATTTTAACCGCTTTCTCTATTTACGGTTCAGTGTTTTTCTCTCCTTACTTTCCATAATAAAGGGTATAATGATGACAAAACCGACATTTGGGTGCACAGATCCAAGACAGATGTGAGAAACAGACTGGAGAGAATGGAAATATTTTAGTTACACACTAATGCATTTCATATTCAGCATACACATTTTCATTGAATTTTCAACAACTTAGGTTGAGACAGGCTGATCCAAAAGGTTAAGATATGTTTGGAATAACTTTGGTTTATATAACATGTAGACTTGCCATGGTGTACAGCAGGGGTGCCCAACCCTGTTCCTGGACATCAACTTTCCTGCAGAGTTTAGTTACAACTCTAATCAAACACACCTCTCTGTAATTATCAAGTGCTCCTTCAGATCCTAATTAGCTGGTTCAGGTGTGCTTGGTCAGGGTTGGAGCTGAACTCTGCAGGAAAGTCGATCTCCAGGACCAGGGTTGAGCACCCCTGGTGTACAGTAATTCTGGTTTATTTAATTATCTAAATCTAATTTTAATTTCTAAATTTAATGAAATTATGTTAAAATGCAATCATCAAATATGATCTGTCAGGCTTTTAAGGAATGTTAATTTGGTAATCTCTCATATTGAATTGCATTATATGTTTTGCCCTTTGCAGAGCTGATCATAAAATAAGCATTTAAATTTTCAAATCGAGCCATTCTCAGATGTAGCGTGACACCGACAGAGGCCGCTCCCACGATAGTTGATTGACATGAGCGTCTTACCTCAGACCTGCCTAAATCAGCTGTAACAGTCCGACCTCCATTGTTTCGATGCCGGAGCGGGGATGAAAAGTTAGACAAGAATATCCATGATTGATGTGCTGTGTCATTTACTCCGGACATCTGAGCCGCCGAATATGCAGCGGATTACGTTTGTTTGTAAAGGGAACACGCCTCCCGATCTACATATGTCCGTCTATGTTCACATGAATCATTCGTGATCCAGCTTCACTTACAGCAGAAGTGAGTATAAGGGTTTTTTTATGAATCATAAAAGGGTTTTTTTTGCAAACGCCTTTCCTAATAACGTGCTAGTTAGTAAGTTTAGCGGTTAAATGTGGCTAAACACGGATAAACGTGGCTAAAGTAAACAGGCTCGTCACTCCACAGAGAGGAGAGAGGGGCGGGGCGAGCAGAGCTCATTAACATTTAAAGCAACCTCGACCAGAACAGGATGATTTTTGCAGAGCTGATTTTAGCATGGTGAAAAGAGTGTTGTTTTACACTACCATTGAGAATTTTTAACCAAAGTATATTATAGACTTTTCATTAAGACCCTAAAGAATCATATCAACTTGTGGAAAATGGGCATCCAATGACTCCTTTAAGACAAGTAAGAGCTGTCAGAATTTTAACTTTCTTTTTGGCCATATAAACACTCAATAACAACATCTGCACCAAAATTCATATTTTTGGACTGATGTGTTTTCTTTATATTGTCACTAGATCATACTATAAGCCATTAAAGCTTACATATAAGCTATATATATAAGGTAACATTATCCAACTTTGCCGCTATTATTAGGCCTAAATGAACATACTCACAAGAGGAAGCAGAGCACTTAATGATAAAACTGGGTTAGGTCCATTTTAAGGGTGTGAAAAGAGCAAAGTCAGTTTAAAATCAAGTGAGAATACAGAAACGTTTTTTCTTTACATTCCTGCAACACACCATTTTCATTGAAATCAGCACAGCAGCATGTCCATTTTTCAAGACCAAAAAAAAGAGTACTTTATAATTGCTCTTAGAATCTAATCGCTTTTATGAAACCATGGCAACGTGGTTCGGCGGCTGAGGTCAAAACTCAAGCGCATGATAAAAATGACAAGTGTAGAAAAGGAAACCAGAGGACAGCGAGATTGGAGCAGAAATCAAACAAAGACCACAAGCAAACACCCCACTAAAAAAACATGATCCAGTTGTGATGATTTTAGACAAAATATCGGCTATTCTCTGTGAAGTCTATGACTCATTTTTGTGTTCCCTTGGAAATCTTTGATTCTGCTTCACGATTAACCGTGAGACGGCGTGACGGATCACCTGCTTTGGTGTTTCACCCTCAAAGGCCCAATGCACAAAAGCATGCAGAAGGCAGCAGTCTATTTGATTATCAGAGAAACAGACAGGACCTGAGGGAGATCAGGCTGGATGTGTACTCTCATTATCGGCTGCCGTGAGCGCCTTGCCTTTAATGTGCCAAAATGGGACACAACCAGCACCCCCCTTATACTCACGCACACACACACACATACATCACCCTGCCCCCACTACATCTTCACACGCATATCACTCTAACACTCCTAAAGTACAAACAACATCACTAAACTGCACTAATTAATTTATGAAGCACACATCCACATGAGTAAAGGGAAACTTTGGCCTTGAGGCCTGATGTAGTTCATTTGAACAGATGTTGTATGTGCAAACGAGCTACTATAATGCAAACACTGCTACAAAGCTGAGCTACAAATAAATCTGTAGGGTGGCAAACTGGTTTAAAGCGCAGGGACTGACTTGAAACAACTGGAATGAGATGTAGGATTTCTCCCAGTTATATTGCTAATTATATAATTAAAGGGTGCGTGTGTAATTACATGTTACCCACAGGGCTGTGTGAACACCGCACTGCACTCCATCTTCACTACTGTTGCCTGAAGAGATCAAATCTGATTGTCTTTCTATAATTGGTTAATTAACAATTGCAGTTTAAATCAGTCAGGAACACAGAGCTAGCTGATAGATAGATAGATAGATAGATAGATAGATAGATAGATAGATAGATAGATATTTTAGTATTTTCCTTTCCAAATGCCAATTTTTTCTTAAATTATTTCATATATAAACACTACCAGTCTAAGGTTTTCAATGGTAAAATATTTAGTGTTTTTTGAAGAAGTTGCTTTTGCTTACCAAGCCTGCATTTAATTGATCCAAAGTACAGCAAATACAGTACAATTTTGAATTATTTCTACTAATTAAAATAACTGTTTTCTATTTGAATATATTTTAAAATGTAATTTATTCCTGTGATCAAAACTACATTTTCAGCATCATTACTCCAGTCTTCATACATGAAGCTTCAGAAATCATTCTAATATGCTGATTTGCTGTTCAAGAAACATTTTATTATCATTATTATTATTAGCAATATTTAAAACAGTTGAGTACATTTTTTTCAGGATTTTTGATGAGTAGAAAGATCCAAAGATCAGCATTTTCCTGAAATAAAAAGCTTTTTTTTTTGTAAAACAATTATAGAAATTAATACTTTTATTTAGCAAGGACACTTTAAAATGATCAAAAGTGATGATAAAGACATTTAATGTTACAAAAGATTTCTATTTCAGATAAATGCTGTTTTTCTGAACTTACTATTCATCAGAGAAACCTGAAAAAAATCTACTCAGTTGTTTTCAACATAATAAAAATGTTTGAGCATCAAAACATTTATTAGAATGATTTCTAAAGGATTATATGACTGCAGTAATGATGCTAAAGATTCAGCTTTGAAATCACAGGAATAAATTACATTTTTAAATATATTCAAATACAAAAGAGTTATTTTAAATAGTAAAAATATTTTTTAAAAAAAAAAAAATACTGTTTTGCTGTATGTGTATCAAATAAATGCAGACTTGGTGAGCAGAAGAGGCAGAAGAAACAATAAAAATCTTACTGTTCAAAAACTTACTTCAAGGTCTAATGTCAACGTTAATTTGATGTCTGACGTTGACATTTTGTTGTTTTTAGGTTGTGTAACCAAAATCCAACTTTAAATCAACGTCAAATTGACGTCAAATACTGACGTAAATCCGATTTTCATTCTCAACCAAAATGCAAGGTCTCTCTGACGTTGGGGTCCAGGGTCAACCAATTATATTGACGTCCAGTGCCTACAATTTTGCTTCCAAATGCTTGTTTTACTTCCAGATGCTCTTCGAATGCACCATTTATGCCATTTTGAATACAGCATAAATGTAAAAATTATCAGATAGAAAGCACTTTTTGTTTATTTATTGTAAGGATTCTGTAACTCTTAAGAACCGTATTATTTGTAATTTATTTATAATGTACTATGAACAATTATATAAATAATATAATGCAAATGAATAGAAAATGCGGTATTCATAGTCAGTAATCTCATTAATCAATTATTATTAATAAAAAAAGAATCGTTTATCGGAAACAGATCGTGAGGTGCCTGAAGATTCCCACCCCTAACAGAACGTGAGTGAAAGGCTAAATGAATGGCGCTTTGGTGAGCGAAACTCTCATCAGTCGGGCAGATTGAAGAATGTTTTCCGGTGGCCGCCGATGCGGAGCGCGGAGCCGCTGACAGCTCATTTGGGTGATGCTTCTCGAGCTCACCCGCACGCGCCCGTCCCGCGAGAGTCTGACTCATTAATATTCCGCTCCATGCGCCTTTTGTCTGATCCATCTATGGGGGGAGAGACTCTGGGGAAAGAGAGGTTGATGCTGCTTATTTGATTTCTCTCACCGCCTTTTCACTGGGCCTTTATTGAAAACTGAGTTAGAGTGAGGTCCCGACCCTGGAGGCAGACATACTGATGGACAGGTAATGAAAGGACAGGAGGGACTTTGCGCTCTGTTAGTCTATAAATACTGTGTAACTTTTATGCCTCCCCAGCTTCTTATGTACACGGAATACAGCGTTTGGAAAAAAAAAAAAAAAAAAAAAAAAAAAAAAAAATATATATATATATATATATATATATATGTTTTATATTAACCTATATCTTAAGTTTCACAAACAGAATATAAGACTTTAAAACTATAACTGTAATAATAGTTACACTACTACAACAATAATATAATGCAGTCATGTAATATCTAATGTAACAGGCATAAGTCTAATAACACGAAGAAAATATGTACAGTAAAAGAAGTTAAACGCTTGATAAAGTGTGAACTGGTAAATCCACGTGAAACGAACAATGGATAGTTAAAGGTCTGCAAACCCCGCCCCCTTTTCCAAGTGCACATCAATCACAGCTGTCAAAAACATACACTTGCTGTGAAAGGAAATTGCATTTAATTATAATGCACAACTGCTGCTGTTAATGGCGTTATACCAGCGTGTTATAAAACCTATATCGATACTGTAGTTTTCGCGTGCCAATTATGTAACACCAGAAAGTACAATTTAGCGTCTTGTTTTTGTGCGCTCTTGCACATTTGACCTGAATAATAATGACAGGGCTGACTGGCCATTTCTAAACTTTTCACAACAGTTTTCGAATATCCACGCTGGAGGGAATTTCAAAAGCATTGTTTTCATCGGTGAACATGTCGCACCTACCAGCTGTCGTCTTAAAGTGAGCTGCTCCTGCTCTCTGCTGCTGCGGGCCGGACCAACATCACCCCAAGCCGGGTATCCCGGCACAGAGTCCCCGAGCGACAGGGCGCCGAGGACCAGACTCTCCTGCCGCTGCTTCAATATCTCCAGTTCACACAGCCACGTCAAACTGGCCTCCAGACGCTCTTTATTCCGACTGCGCTCTTCTTCCATCTTCAGAGGAATCCCGAGGTCCACCAGGATGCTCCTCACCCTTCCTAACAGAACAAAAGCAATCAATCTTTCAAAATGATGTGCGTCAGCCTGCTTCTTCTACAGCTGTGAACGCTTTTTACGTTGAAACAAGACAATTCCCATTTAGTTCTAGTGTTTTCCCCTAACATGCGTCTCTGTTACTCATATTGCTGCGTTCGGACAATATTTGGGCATCTCAGTTTTGAATCTCCACTCACGCCCCTCACATTGCTGTACATTGAGGTGTTCCCTGCTTATTAGAATATTCCGCCCTGTCCGCTGTGATTGGTTGAAAGCTAACAGTCACCGCCCTCCTGAGGACTTCCCACACTCTAATTGGTCAGTCCCTCGCAGGTTTATTTGCATGGAGACCATGGCGAGTCTTCTTGCCTTCAACCATAGACGGCTAAATGAATGGACGCGGAGAATGTTAATTTGTCTGGTGCGACCGACAGGTCAGAAGACACGAAAATTAATGCGTGGGTGACGTAATAAGGATGATTAATGAATACTTGGCAAATATTTCGGGTTTGTTGTCTATGACAACAACTGGAAAGCGATTGAATCCGTCATTTATTTCCACCAAGGTGTTTTTACAAACTGGCTTTGAATTCGATTAAAGGAATGATTATTTATAGAAATTATATAGCTTATATTTAAAGGTGAATACCATTTTCTCAAAATACACCAAATGTATCTAATATTGATATTTCAACAAAGCAAATGCATTTAATCATTTAAAACGCAAGGCTGATGCAAGCTGGATGTTTTCTAAATCTTTATATATAAATGTATGCGTCTGGAGATTACGTAATGAAAGAAATGGGTTATGTCTCTATCTAGTGGCTAGACACGATAGTGCACATTAGCGTGATAATTCTCTGTTGTATGCAAAATATTAGGATTTCTTTTTTAATGAGGTGTTTTGAGCTTCAGGCAAACTCCCATAAGCATAATGCAGTTGGCTGGGATATTAGCATACTGCGGAATTAATTTAACTTGTAACACTGTATCTGAGAAAATAAATGTAAAACTTCTGTAGGGTATCTAAAGCGTTCTAAAAAAGTAAGACAAACATAACGGTATATTCCCAGTGTGGTTTTATTTTTATTATTATTTGTAATCTGTCTACTTCACATAGATCAGAGAGCCACTGAATCAGAGTCTCTATTAGACAAAGTTGTTGGAAGAATGGAAAACTGTGCACAGCACAGCTCTGCTTCCTATATCAGTGAACACTGCACATATTGTCTTATACATACAGTGCATATGGAAACATGTACAAATCAGTCTGGTCTAGAGATAAAAACAGCTCTAAAAGTAAAAAAAAAAAAAAACAAAAAAAAAAAAAAAGGACAGTAAGTCATTGCTACACCATTTAAGTTATGGGATGCCGTAAGTGGACATCGTCAGAAATCAGTACACTTTCAAGAAAATAAAGTTGATTTGTGATACAGTCATGTTGATCATGGAACTACAGCACAGGTACAGTAGAAATGAACACTAAAATCCCATAGCACAGTCTAATGCATGGAGTATGATATGAAAATGTAAAATATAATTTAGAACAATGTTTCTTTTGCCAGGATCGCAAATGAGCAACATAATTTCAATAGCCAAATCTCTAATAGTGACAACACATTTCTCAGTTGCAAAATGCAAACTCAAATCTTTGGTCAGATACATCACAAGAAGTTGTTGCATATGAGCAAAACAATCAGGCTGAAGGTTAATTATATATATTTTTTTGCTCTGGTGGAGTCAGTAATGTTTACTTGTGTAGCAGAATTAATCGGGTTGTCCACAAAAAGAAAAAAAAAAGTAAAATGCATTAAAAAATTTTCACATGGCATTCACACACATTTATACACATACAGTACAGTGAAAATGATTGTGACAGTGATTTCATTTGCATTTTCAGTTTTAGTTCCAAAATACCAAACCATGAGCAATTTATCTTGTTTTTAAACACACATGATGAAAAAAAGAGAAATCAAATCCATATTGCAGAATACACACCCAACAGATGCACTCTAATGCCAAAATAAAAGATTCATAACTGGGAGAAGATTTTTAACAGTGAATAAACCAGTAGGAGAATCTGTCAAACTTAATATTTCAGTAGTTCAACTGCGTTCTGGAATAAAATGCCGGCTTCAAACACTGCACAGAACAACACTAAAGACAGATTTGAAAGATCCAAACCAAAAACTCCATCAGATTCTAAAGCTCTGAACTGTGGAACATGATTCATGATTCAAATCACATTACTGTTGATTATTTTCTGGGAAAAAAACATCTTACATACATTCAATACAATACCATGCGGTTTGTAGCTGGAATATTATCATATATCCTACCGGCAATGTGCCAGCAAGCATATATCAGGCTTTCTGTCCTACAATGCCTGGACGTAAAGTGCCACTTCTCTTCATGTCTTCTCACATGAGATTTTTATTATTTTATTTTATTTTTTTTACATTGATCTCTGTCTGCATAAAAAGGGAATTGTTGCATTTTATGTTTTATATAAATAAATTCTAACATCTATAAATACTATATTTGGTTTAGGCTAGAGCACTTGTGCTCTATAAAAAAATATCATTACCACCATTTTTCTTTTATTTGACTGATTTAAAAATGACAAAATATGGGCTATCGGTTAAATTAAAACATGAAGTTAGTAAGTCCAGTGCCATTTCCTGCAGTGCTTCCTGGTCCAGACTCTCACCTCAGACAAAATAAAAAAAAACAGGAATGATGCCACAGCAGAGAAAGCGTGCATGTGTGGGTTCAGGCTGAGCTGAGATGGTCATTTTAGACCACTCGGCTTTCTGAAGCCAGGCAGATGTGTAAACAGACGCCCAGTGGACCGAGCTGCTGGGCAAGAAAAAGGCAGTTTGGCTTCATGTGCCGGGAGGAAGACACAAGACGTACAAGTGGAATGATTTAAAACGTCACACGAACACGCTTACATTCACCAAAACAGACACAGATCAACATACGACACACGCACGCGCTCACACGGACACGTCTCAAACGTGCTTGTGCGTGTCGCTGAATAAAACGCAGTTTAATAATTATAAACTCTTTCCTTCTAGAGCTTTGATAAGTGTTCTATGTACATAAATTAACAATAAATATCTGCAATGACCTATATATATTGAAATATATATTAAATCTGGAATAAAGTATATTTTTCAAACATATTCATATATTTTCCTACATCTTCAAATAAATCAGGAGATATCACAGTTTAGTAATCAAAAACTAACAATGTTTATCCATCTCCCTGGCTGCGGTGTCCCTTTTCACAGTCTTTCTCTGGTGCAAAAATACTTTAGCATAATAGTGTACGCTTCACAGAAATTTAAGGTCTCTGTTTTTAGCGCATGTGGCCCTTTTGTGAAAAACAAAGCAGTGGATGAAACCTTCTAGCGCAGGATTACCAAGGAAACCAGCCTTGATACTACAGCATGAGTGAACTAGATTTCATAATGCTTCCTGCGGAAAAGCTCTCATAAATGGGAAAAGGGACAGGGCAGCTATGCCATTACAGGTCAAAACCAAGTTAAAAGATAATTTTCCTCATTCGTTGTACCAATAAAACACTTCAAAAGAAAGGAGGGGTAAAAACAAATAAAAGCATGCTCTTCATTTTCTTCCTAAGGTCCGTTACGTTCCTCTGCAAACAGTAACATCTCCAGAAAGAGAACCTGAAAGCTGAAGAAAGCCGGAACAGTACTGGGCCCATTCAGACTCGAGCGGTCCCACGATTCCACGGGACAGGTACGGCCGCACTTCCTGTGGGTTAGTTGTCCCATTGGCGGATGGCAGTTTCTGGTCCATCTCTTCTTCTTCTGGTCTCTATCAAGTGTCACTTTTGTTTGGTATGCATAGTCATACACACACATTTGGGCCCTTTGATTTTTGCCTTTCGTTCTCATACATGGCTCTACATTGCACAGCGCGCCCTGGTGGCCTGGAGGGTAAGTGTCAGTAATATCCACTCCTCTTCTCGTCCGAGTCTGAGTTATAATCTCGTAGACCCACACCCTTCTGTAGGTTCAGTAAGGAATCCTTCATCTGTGTGAAGACACGTATGCGGTCATTTTACAGTCAAGCTCAATCAAATTGTTTCAGTGTTTATGCAGACCTGTTATATACCTGATCCAATAACAGTACTGAAGATTTGATAATCTCTCTCCATTTCTGCAGCTCGGCGTCGTGGTATCGTTGCTGGGACTCCAGGAGCTGTGCCCATTCCATCTGTGTCTGCGGCAGTTTACTGCTAAAACACATGGTAACAAAAACACTCAGTGATATAAACAGGTCTGTCAAGTGAGAATGTATAGACATTTATAATAAACGTCAACATCAGGAGGGCCCAAAGAGCTTACAGATGTGGGTGTGACTATTAATTGTGTGGGAGGAGCTCACAAATGTAGGCGTTCCTCAATATTATTGTGGTCGTAGCCTGAATTGTTACAGGTGGAGCTTAATATAATTGTGGGTGGGTTTTTGTGTTTTGGGAGGAACTTACAACTATGGGGGTGACTCAACATGGTTATGGGTGGGGCTTCATATTATTGTGGGTGGGGTTAGATATTGCTGTGGGAGGGGCTCACAGCTGCTTGTATAACTACGAATTATTGTAGGTGGACCTTTATTATTGACTGTGGATGGAGCGCAATATTATCGTGATGGGGTCTTTATGTTGTGGGAGGAGCTCACAACTGTTGGTGAGGGTCTTCATGTTGTTGTGGCTGTGGCTTCATATAATTGTGGGTGGGGTTAGATATTGCTGTGGGAGGAGCTCACCACTGTGGGTATGACTTGTATGACTATGAATTATTGTGGGTGGACCTTTAAATTTTAGTGGATGGTGCATAATATTATGGCGAGTGGGTCTTGATGTTGTGGGAGGAGATCAGCAATGTAGGCGCTGCTCAATATTATTGTTAGTGTGGCCTGACATTCTTACAAGTGGAGTTTAATATAATTATGGGTGGGCTTTTGTGTTTTGGGAGGAACTTACAAATATGGGCTGGGTCTTAATATCTTTGTGGGTGGGGCTTCATATTATTGTGGGTGGGGTTAGATATTGCTGTGGGAGGGGCTCACAACTGTGTGTATAACTACAAATTATTGTAGGTGGACCTTTATTATTGACTGTGGATGGAGCGCAAAATGATCATGACGGGGTCTTTATGTTGTGGGAGGAGCTCACAAATGTAGGCGTCACTCAATATTATTGTGAGTGTAGCCTGACATTCTTACATGTGGATCTTAATATAATTCTGGGTGGGACTTTGTGTTATGGGAGGAGCTCACAACTATGGGCAGGGTCTTAATATTGTTGTGGGTGTGACTCAACATGGTTGTGTGTGAGGATAGATATCGCTGTGGGAGGAGCTCACAACTGTGGGTGTGACTATGAATTATTGTGGGTGAATCTTAATATCATTGTGGATGGAGCACAAGATTATGGCAAGTGGTCTTGATGTGGGAGGAATTCCCTGTGTGACCTGACATTCTTACAGATGGAGCTTAATATAATTATGGGTGTTTTGGGAGGAACTTAAAACTATGGACAGAGTCTTAATATTGTTGTGGGGGTGACTCAACATGGTAGTGGGTGAGGTTAGATATTGCTGTGGGAGGAGCTCACAACTGTGGGTGTGACTTGTGTGACTGAATTAATGTGGGTGGACCCTAATATTATTGTGGATGGTGCACAACATTATGGCGACTGGGTCTTGATGTTGTGGGAGGAGCTCAGAAATGTAGGTGTCACTCAATATAATTGTAGGTGTGGCCTGACATTCTTACAAGTGGAGTTTAATATAATTGTAATTGGGTTTTTGTGTTTTGGGAGGATCTTACAACTATGGGCAGGGTCTCAAAGGGTCCCCTGTAGTCAAAATTTTTATCCTTTAAAACTGATCTCTGATCATCAAAATTAAATATTTAAAATGTTTTTTATTGTGAAAATAATTTTCTCATGCCTTAAAACAGCTTGAATGCAGCTCTACCCCCCTTACTATATGCGAATCTATGAATATACAAATTAGCCCCGCCCCCACATAGTCACACCAGCCAGAGCCCCCGATCCACTAACTAAACTGCAGTAAACGCGATATAATGACGAAACACAGATAATGACTGATAAAACTATGTTTTTTACTAGCGGACAACTACAGTAGATACTGTAACATTTGTTAAAGTTACTTACTTGATGATGTTGTGCCCTCAAAATGCCTTGAAGGCTCGAATGCAGCCTAGTTTGTGATTCCAGTTCACGCCGACGAGCATATTGGAGTAAAGTGCAGACGGCAGTGCGGGAGAGGTGTGTCTGACTCCGGGCTACTTTTATACTGTTCCGTCGGGTTATTTTTCAAGTTAGCGTTTAGCGCCTAGTGGTTGTTCTCTACTTAATGCTCTATATGCTCTATTAAATGCTCTATTTAATATTTGGTTTTCGCTAATAATCCTATTGGTATATTTTGCATGCTAATGATAGAAATTTATCCTTTGACGTGATTGATTACTTAAGTTTATGACGTAGCAAAAAAGGGGCTGTTTTAAATCGCATTTCTGGGACAGCCTTTGGGAAACTACAGTTTTAAGGAGAAAATAAGAGAAAAATGGTGTTGATTAATGGACTGGCACATGGTTTGTCTAAAAGCATGTTAAAAACACCACATAGACAAATAAACAACATTTGGTTTGATTTTCATTACAGGGGGACTTTAATATTGTTGTTGGGGTGGTTGTGGCTGGGGCTTCATATTATTGTGGGTGGGGTTAGATATTGCTGTGGGAGGAGCTCACAACTGTGTGTGTGACTACAAATTATTGTAGGTGGACCTTTATTATTGACTGTGGATGGCACGCAATATTATTGTGAGTGGGTCTTGATGTTGTGGAAGGAGCTCACAAATGTAGACGTCAATATTGTTGTGAGTATTGCCTGACATTCTTACAGGTGGAGCTTAATATAATTGTGGGTGGGTCACTGTGTTATGAGTTAGGAGCTCACAACTATGGGCAGGGTCTTAATATTGTTGTGGAGGAGGAGCTCAGAAATGTTGGCATCACTCAATATTATTGTGGGTGTGGTCTGACCTTCTTACAGGTAGAGTTTAATATAATTATGGGTGGGTCTTTGTGTTGTGGGAGGTGCTTAATTGTAGGTGGAGCCTCATATTATTGTGGGTGGGGTTAGATATTGCTGTGGGAGGAGCTCACAACTGTGTGTGTGACTACAAATTATTGTAGGTGGACCTTTATAATTGACTGTGGATGGAGCGCAATATTATTGTGAGGGGGTCTTGGTGTTGTGGGAGGAGCTCACAAATGTAGGCGTGACTCAATATTATTGTGGGTGTAACCTGAATTGTTACAGGTGGAGCTTAATATAATTGTGGGTGGGTCTGGTCTTTGTGTTATGGGAGGAGCTAACAACTATGGGCGAGGGTCTTCATGTTGTTGTGGTTATGGCTTCATATTATTGTGGGTGGGGTTAGATATTGCTGTGGGAGGAGCTCACAACTATGGGTGTGACTTGTGTGACTGAATTATTGTGAGTGGACCTCAATATTATTGTGGATGGTGCTCAATATTATCGTGAGTCTTGATGTTGTGGGAGGAGCTCAGAAATGTAGGCGTTGTTCAATATTATTATGGGTGTGGCCTGATATTCTTACAGGTGGAGCATAATATAATTATGGGTGGGTCTTTGTGTTATGGGAGGACCTCACAACTACAGGCGGGGTCTTAATGTTGTTGTAGGTGTGGCTTCATATTATTGTGGGTGGGGTTAATATTTGCTGTGGGAGGAGCTCATTGCTATGGGTGTAACTTCCTTGACTATGATTTATTGTGGGTGGACCTTAATATTATTGTGGATGAAACACAATATCGTGAGTGCATCTTATTGTAGTGGGAGGAGCTAACAACTGTGGGTGTGACTTGTGTAACTAAAAATTATTGTAGGTAGACCTTAATATTATTGTGGATTGAGCATAATATCATGAGTGGGTCTTGATGTTGGGGGAGGAGCTCACAAATGCAGGAGTCGTTTAATATTATTGGAGGTGTAGCCTGACATTCTTAAGTGGCTCAGTGTTGTTGTAAGTGTGACTCAATATTGTTGTGGATGGATGTTATTATTATTGTCGGTGGGTATTGGTGTTGTGGGACAAACTTATTACTATGGTCATAGCTCAATATTGTTGTAAGTATGACTCAACATGGTTGTGGTAGGAGCTCACAATTATGGGTGTGGCTCAGTATTGTTGTGGATGTGGCTTGGCTTTTTGGGTGAAGCTCTATATTGCTGGGGGTGGAGGTCAATATAATTGTGGTGGATATTGGTGTTGTGGAAGAAGTTCACAAATGTGGGTCAGTACTGTTCTGAGTGTGTTTCAACATTACTGTGGGTGGAGACTGATGTTGCTGTGGCTGCAGTTTAATACCATTGTGGGTGGGATTTTGGTGTTGGTCGGTTTGTCTTGGCACAATATTGTCCTAGCTGTGATGCAGTTGTAGTATGTGTATGTGTTGTACCTTTCATGTAGGCGTAAGCCCTGCCAGCTGGTGAGGCTTTGTGCAGAATACTCCAGCATCCAGAGTTTATAGAACAGCATCACATTCAAAAACACCAATAGCACCAGACTGCAGAGAGACAACAAACCGACACATGAACAACTGGGAATATGGACACATCCAGTGAAGAAAAAATGACAAATGCTAAACTTGTGATGAGTAGAGGAAATGTGATTGCATGTTAGATGAGGAAGTTTAGGAAATGTGCCACATATAGACATACACTTTTGCTGCATTTCATTGCAGCAAAAGTGCAGTAGATGATGGTTTACAGAAACAGAATGGTAACTGTGTGCAAATTACACCTCTCTGCATCATATTTGCTGAATGAAATTCACTACTTGTTTCTTACTAATTTTGGGTTGCTAATGCCAAAAATAGTGACTGTTTTGCTCAAGCATGCCACACTTTCTCACAAAATATGATGTGCATTACATTCATGCATAAATTTTTTGCTTTCGACAGCCATTTGTAAGGTACAGACATCTTGAGTTATCCCTTAAGCAGCAGAAAAACTGTCATGATTCCCTGTCTTCCTCTGAGTAAAGTTACAACTATTTTCACATGCACATCATTTTATGCCAGCGACAAAAAAATTACAGATATACATTAGATAGATTATACAATTTGAATACTTTCTCATTAAAAATCTGAAACTTTTGACTTATTTCGTTATTTTTATAAGTGCAGTAAAGCTGATAAGTATATGTAATAAAAATTTTGTTTTTTTTTTATTTGACGAAAAAACTATGTGATGGAATGTTTTTATTGATATTTTTGAACTCACCACAATCAAAATAGGTAAAATTAGGCTTTTCTTGTAAATCAGCTTACTTGTTATTTATTTATTTATTTATTCATTTACTTTTTCAGAATACAGGGCTATGTTGTCAATTGTATTCTATTGCTGTTTTTGTTTTTTTCCAAGTAGGAAGTTAGAAATTTTGACTTGTTGCAATGAATGGAGCACAGCATAAGACTGATAGAGGGTTACCAAAAAAATGGACTAGAATGGCAGGATAGAGATGGAAATTTCAGATTAAATATATATATTTGACACCAGTAAAGAAATGTACCTTATACAGATCCTAAGGCCAACCACAAGAGGCAAAACCAAAAAAAAAAAAAAGAAAAAATTCACTAAGTCAGATGCATAAAAAAACGTTTAAAAATAACCAAAATTGTATTGGTACTAATTAAAAGAGAACTACTACTTACACAAAGCTGATGATAAGTAGTGGTTTAGAGAGGTTGCAGAAAATTCCGCCCCCTGGCATGTGCTCAGGAATGTGTCTTGTCTGAGTGGAACCTGTGGACAGAGCACATGCAAATGAAACCAGTCATATAAATTTAAACCTAATATATTTTTTTAAATACCCAATATGTTTTGTGTGAACATTTGGATGTGCATGAATTTACCTGCCACGTGTTTAATGCGGTGGATGACCTCCTCATCTGTTGGAGTGGTAACAGGACTGAGGGCCTCATCTAGATGGGCTGTGCGCAGGTGGGCGGGGGCTCTTTTTCTCCGCCTTAGCGTGGAGTTCTTTACTGCTTTAGCTTTAGGAGATAGTCTGTGGCTTTCCATTAGAGCATCCTCCATCTTTGCTAACTCCAGTTCTGAGAATACAACACCACTTATTTAGTGGTACTAAATACTGTTTGATTCCGGTGTTAATTTTTAGTGGGAACAAAGCATTCTGCACAACAGAAATAGTAACATTAATGTAAAATATGGAGTGAAGCAGAAGAAAATTGTGAGTGGTGTTTTAAATGGTTGTGGGTGGGGCCCAATATTGTTGTAAATGGGGCTTGAAATTTGTTGAGGATGCAAATCAATATTGTTTCATTGGGGTTTAATGTTGCAGTGGGTGGGACTTGCTATTTTTGCTGGTGGAGCAGAAATGTTTATTGCAATATTCAATGTTGTTGTAAGTGGAGCTCGTTGGTGTTGTGGGTGGGACTTAATAACACGGTAGGTGGGGCTAAGTGTTGTTATGGGCGGAGCTCAATACTGTTCAGGGTGGGACTTGATATTAATGTTGCTGCTTGATGTTGTGAGTGGAGCTCAGTACTATAGGTGAAGTTTAATATTAAATTTTGTTGTAGGTGGGGCTTAATGTTGTTGAGGGTGGGATTTGATAACATTGTGGGTGGAGCTCAATGTTGATGAGGGCGGGGCTCAATACTGTTGTGGGTGGGATGTGATGTGGGTGGAGCTCAAGATGGTTGTGAGTGGGACCTGATACTGTTTTTAGTGGGAATCAGTATTGTTGTATTGTTGATTAATATTGTTGTGGGTGTGGCTTAATTTTGTTTTGGGAGGAGCTCAAACTTGTGGGTGTAGCTCAGTGCTGTTGTGAATGGACCTTAATATGAGTAAAGTTGGGGCTAAAAGTTGCAGGCTCAAGGTGGTTTTGAGTAAAACTCAGGATGGCTGTAGTAATAATGTTTGGACAATGAAATTGTGTCTTACCGAGGCTTTTGAAGTTTTCATCTAGCCCACTCCAGAAGTTCTTCTCAATGAAGCCCTTCACCAACCCCCATGGCTGCTTCCTGTACCGCAACTCGGTAGAAACCCTGAAGGATCGACGTATCACATTATTGTCAATCTACAGCTACCTCTCTCTGTTTGGGATTGAAAAGAAACTACTGTCCTGTTAATCCATACCTCAGCCGACACTTGTTCTTGGCCACGCGTGTGAGCATGTAGCGGTTTAGGGTGTAGAAGTAGTCATGGTACGGCACGTCATGAGTGATGACTTCCGCATCGATGATGTAGCACTCACTCTCCTGACTGGCCTTATACAGAGTCTAGTTCAGAAAAAAAAAAATTTAAAACACATACAATGGAATACATATAATACACACATACAACAGTACTGAGGAGAAGTCCAGAGATGAATGTCTCACCTGAGTCTCAGTAACTGTAGCTGTTTTAGGAGCCAGTGGGTTGGTCAGGGAAATAGTGTACATGATTGCCCTGGTCTGATTTCCAGCATCTTCCTTCTTCCAAGGGTGATATACCACATCTGTGAGTAGATGTGCAGAAGCAAAGCAAGCATATCGGAAACAGGGAGTTATTATAGTAAACTAAAACAAACAAATAAATGTTAACTGATGTAATATCTAAAAATATTATTTAAACTTATTTTGTTTCAGCTATTTGCCAAGACAACATTTCTCATTTTAATTTAGTTTACATTTAACTTTATGTACTAAGATAATAAACTAAAATTAAAATGAATAAAAAAATATATACATAAAAACATTACAAAAACCACACAACAAAATGACAAAATATTAAACTAATATTAAATATTACTAATATTAAAATAAAAACAGAAAAAAACAAAAAAACAAAAAACAAAACTATAACACTACCTCAGTGATACTAAAATAACAATGATCTAAATTATGAATTATTAGCTGTGTAACTGTAGCTGTGTAATGAGCAGTATAATATGCAGAGAGCTGGACATTACAGATAAATAAATCTTTTCATGGTCTTGATCACTCTATAGACCAATTTGGAGTAGACGTCACAGTTACATCACTTGCAGCTGCGCTTGCATAATGGTTGCAGAAAAACACTGGTAACAAGTTGAGGTAAAGGGGTAAAATCCATGGGAAGAGAAAAAAACTATTTTTGTGCCTTTTGATGTCAAAATCTGAATGTAAATAATTTTTTATAGAATACTGTCATCAAAGACGCCATTTGAAACTAAACGCATACGTTTAAACGTACATACTATGGATGAAAACTGGTTACTCTACTTTTAAACCAGAAATTTGATTTAAACAATATGTCTACATAATATTCACATATGCTGTTCATAGGGGATGTATTGTATTAGCCCTATAGTTACAGCATGAATATTATGTAAACCTATTACTGTTAACATTTTTACATAATATTTAATTATTTTATCTCACAAGTGTGACATTTTTTCTCGTGAATGCAAGTTTATATCTCCTAATTCGGACTTTATAACACAATTTAACTCAAAAATAGTGAGTTTGTCAATTCTGAGGGAAAAAAAGCCAGAAGTGTGAGATATAGGGAAACTCCTATTCTGAGCCGAGGGGAAAAGAGAGAATGACGAGTTGTTTTTCCTTATTAGAATTATGAGATATAATCTCGGAATTTCAAGAATAAATCAGAATTTTTAAATATAAAATCAAATTTACCTTTTTTTTTATGTTTTATTCCATGGCTCCACAGACTGCCACTTGAAAACCGTCATTTTCTGTCACCAGATAGGCTCCGCCCACATAAAACGTCATCCCTGTTTCTGATCTATAAGACTATCCCACTATCTAACATCAATTTCGTTGAATAACAGTGCTTATCTCTGGGTGACAAGCTCTTGCGGAGAACATTTTGAAAATGACATTTAATCAATAAAATCTACAATCTTTTTAAATTTAACTATTTTGTACCGTATCCGTGTAATTCTCTAGCCGTAAAGGCTATCTCTCCTGGGTTTTCTGCAACTATGATGTGCACGCATCCCATCAATCATTTCAAAAACAAAAGAGATGACTGCTTTTTAAGTGTTCTTACCTGTGAATCTCCTCTGCTCCATAAAGTCTGTCATGAACTGGGACTCAGTGAACAGGATGCCATACAGCTTATCAACACTGAATTTATACACCTCGTTAATGTACTGGCGGCCATTTAGATCCTCATGGAATGCTTGAACCTCATCCACTGAATAAACAATCAAACATAAAGATGAGCTGTAAAGCGCTACTCAAGTACTGCCATCAAAGTATATGTAAAGCCTCACACGGTTCACTACTTAAATTACATTTTCAGAATAGAATGTGTATTTATGACTACTGAAATGTTTCAAATATTTCACACGCACACACACATACGAAACCAAGAGGTTTTTTTTTTTCAAACCTTCATCATTTGTCTCTGATGAATCACTAAGATCAGTGGGTATATCCTCATTGTCATTAAAGTCGAGTGCAGGTGGCGGTACAGGGTCCAGAGGACTGGCCGGCTCGCTATTCCTCTCTTCAGCCAGCAGAGGGATTGGCAGCAGATCTCCATCAGGAAGGCAGTCTGTGTATTCCTCAGCTGCGATGTCAAACTGAAACCAGCAGAGGACACTATTTTAAACATCAGCTCTTAAAATGGCATATATGAAGATAGCATGAGAGCTTATACTCACAGATAGTGGCGTATCAGTGCTGCTGGGGGGGTGTGGTAGAGGTGATGGTGGAGTGTGTGATGGATCTCTTGTGGGATGGAGGAGAACTGTTGTCTGGCTTGTTCTCACTGCTGCTCTTGGATGAGTTATCATTACTGACCTCATTCTCCTCTGCGGGGATCTCCTCACAATATCTGAACGAGCACGCAAAGAGAGAACGTGGCGACTTAGGTGCTATATTTGTGCGACATTCATTTAAACATGCAGGGTTTTTGAACAATAGTTATGAAAGCATACACGCACAACTCACCCCATGGTGTTGAAATCGTCATCAGGTGGCACATAATCTTCATCGTCACTAGTGAGGCCAAGCTCATTTCCATAGCACTGATGTACAAAGTGCCAGAGCTCTTTAGGACAGAGAGGCTGCACACAGACATGTTATATGCTTAGATAACATCAGATATCTAATATTGCTTAAAAGTAATTCACTAAGAATTGCATGGATTATTTGTATTTATGCACACAGGAGAACTTCTCATGACAAAATGTAGCTTAATTAGCAAAACACATGCATATGCACATGAATTTGTGCTTAACCTTGCTCTAATGTTTTGTAATTGACATTCTAATTTTGGAGTATTCTAAATAAGTGACTGCGTGCTCAAGGTTAGTTATTTGCATTAAACAAGTCTGAACATGTCCACATAAGAGCTCTCCGCACCACCTTGTCTGTACTTTTGTACTTTCTACTTAAAGAGATAGTTCACCCAAAAAATTTTAATTACCCCTTGATTTAGTCACCCTCCTCAAGCCATCCTAGGTGTATATGACTTTCTTAGTTCAGACGAATACTATTAGAGTTATATTAAAAAAAATGTCCTGGCTCCTCCAAACTTTATAATAGTGGTGAATGGTTGTTAAGATTTTGAAGTTTTGTTTACAGAAGCAAAGGAAGCAAAGCTTCCTTTTTTTAATACAGGAGAAGCAGTCTCCTCCAGAGTTTTGTTTTGTTCTCTCCACTATACTTTTGTCACTTCTCACTGGAGCTTACACTACGCCTACGTCCTACATCATCCGCTGGGACGCCACTCTCTTGTTTACATGCATACAACAGTTATCAGAAGCTAGAGATCACGGTTTCTAAAGTTTTAACATTTTTCTTACAAAAATGCATCGATTCATTTCAGAAGGCATACTCAGAGCCGTATGGAATACTTTTTATGATGGATGGATGAACTTTATTAGATTTCAAAAAAATTAACAGCCATTCACTGCCATTATAAAGCTTGGAAGAGCCAGGACATTTTTTAATATAACTCCAATTGTAATTGTCTGAAAGAAGAACATCATATACACCTAGGATGGCTTGATGGTAAAGTAAATCATGGGGTAATTTTCATTTTTGGGTGAACGGTCCCTGTAATTACGTGACTATTTTATTTAATTATTTTAAAATAAAGAATTTAAATCAGTTAATTATTAATGCAAATAATAATTATATGTAAATAATACATTAAAACAAAGTGTAATTTTGACCAAGTTACCAATAGACCAAATGAAATATTACTAATAAATTAAAGAACACATTGCACAGAAGAAGTGGTGGGTCTATTAGTTTGCATTTAGTCTCCACAGTGAACAGATCTTTTTTGACATACAGTATCAGAGTTTTTTAGATCTCATTCGTTGTTATGGTTATCAATGTCGGTCATCGCAGTTTCGGATGCAAGTTGTATCAATTCAGAAACTTTGCTGTATGTAAATGGCAGCATGAAACTGCAAAGAGCAAAGGAAAAGCAAACAGCACTATATTAATAATCATTACAGCTGTCAATCACTTCAGTTCAGCGCAAACTCACTGACTGAACTTTGCTTTCCTGCGAAATATCCTGCTATAATCACAAAAACACTGCACAATGAATGTCTTAGTTACATCAGGTTTACATTTTGTAGTTTATGATAGGATAAAAGTATTTATAAAAATTACTAAAAGGATTTGCAGATGTGTACCAAACTCATTTTGAGGGTGTTTGAGTGGATTCTGACTAAAGGCCCGTTCACACCAAGGACTATGATGTTAAAGGGAGAGTTTACCCAAAAATGAAAATTCTGTCATTAATAACGCAGGCTCCTGCATGCATTGTGGTACACTTGTAAAGGTGCATTAAAGAAGAAATAGTTGAATGAAGTCTTTTTTTTTTGTTTTCTTTGCATAAAATTTCGTAGAATTAAGGCTGAATCACTGATGACGCATGGGCTATTTCACTGATGCCCTTACTACCTTTTTGTTGCTGTCTATGCAGGGTCAGAAAGCTCTCGGATTTCATCAAAAATATCTACATTTGTGTTCCGAAGATGAACAAAGGTTTTATGGGTTTGGAACGACATGAGGGTGAGTAATTAATGACAGAATTTTCATTTTCGGGTGAACTAACTCTTTAACAGTAAATATATTTAAAAAAAAAAAAATCATTCTAAAGGTCCACACCACAACTATAATGTTTAATATAATTTTTTTTCTGATGAACAATAAAAACACAGAGAATGCATTTGATCTCTGATTGGCCATAGCATTTTTTACAATATTTGACTTGCTACCAAAGTACCAATATTTTTGACAACACTGCTGTGTTCTCATTCTCACCTTGTCTAGTAGTGCATTCTGCCAAAGTCTGAACATCATCATGTAAGTCCTGTCTCTCGCACCAAACGATGTGAAAAAGTGCTGAAGGGAAGAGCAAAGCAGAGAGAGCAAATGATGAACATCGAGAAACAACTCATGCATTAATGTGTTGAAGCATCTAAAAGACTCTTACCTTCTCAGTGTCCGTGCACACCTGTATAGCATTGGGAATCAGACGCGCTGTTTTCTCTTTCGTCATGGAGCAGATGTCTTTCAGCCGTACGGTAAGCTGCACACGCATACAATACAACAACAAAACTCAACTTAACTCTTATCAATCTTTCTGGTTGTGGCTCCAAAAGTTTGAGTCATAAATCATACCAGTGTTTCCCAGCGAAAGATGTTGCTGTAAAAACAGATCCAGTTTTCGGAGAGGTAGAGGCGGCCTTGCAGGAGAATGTCCCGCTGCAGAGCACATGAGTAATCTGCCAGTGAAAGGACAAGGTCAAATTTAAAAGATGTCTCTCCTGTCACATCATTCAATTTATATACATATATATATATATATATATATATATATATATTATTTATATTATATATTATATATATATATATATATATATATATTTCCAGTGAGAAGATTAAATTAATATTACTCATTCATTGGAACTAACTGTTTAAAGTCAAATGGACCTTAAACTGGAAAGACAAAAAAAAAAAAGATAATTTGGATTTTGTATTTTTTATTACCTTATTAGGTTTTATATGTTATTTACAGTTTGGTTCAAAATTTGGATGTAACCATAATCAAAAGTATTTTCGTTTCCCAAGACAAAAACATTCATATAAAGTAAAAAGATTATTATAAAGACATATCATACTTAATACATTTTTAGACAAAAATATGCCAAAATGTTACCAAATGTAGGTCCAATATATAACAAATACTTGTAACAAATACTAAGTCTAAATGCTAATGTGATTGTATGTAAGTATTTCATTTGTTTATGATTAGACTTAGTACATGAGAGCTCTTACCCACAATGAGACGCTCTGTGTCTGGCAACTGCTTAAAGAGCTTCCTGAAGTCTTCATTACGCTGCTTGTATGTGGGACTGAGGACCTGCAAAACACATAAAGCAGTAGGTGAGGAAAACACGCATACTCACACATCCAAAAACCAGAGAGAGAGAGCAATTCCACTCTCACACAGCTGATCATCAGTCAAATGCTGGTTTAGTTTTGCCATGCAGCAGCGTGAGCGGTGAGAGATGAACTACAATGAGTTCATTCCCACTGCTTCTCATTCACAAACGCACTCTTGTTGCTTGAATGTACTCTTGAATGTACACCAGGCATCAGTAACAGCAAAGTTTGAACAGCCTCTAAAGACAAATGCTCTCAGAAAACACAAGACAATCATTTCAACTTTGATCTCAAGAGGTCTTAAGATCAACTGTGTAAAATGGTGATTCCTTACTTGTGATACACTGTTGCCATGGAAGTGAGAAAAAACAATAACAAACTTCTGAGAACTACCATAGAATAAAACAGAAATTATATTAATCAACTGCTGAATTCATTTTCAAAATATGAAATTAACATACATATTTATGATTACATAAAATAAAATCTAAAATTAATGCGTATTAAAAGCTTAACAATTAAAAGCTCATTATAAGCATAATCATTTTATAAATTCATGTAAATTCATATTTTTACAACAGAATTCATCCGTTCATGATATAATAAATATAATATAATATAACATAACATAAATTCTTTGGTTTATTATGTCATTTTGATCTACACAATTCACACGCTCATCTGTCAACCTCTACATACTTTCTATGTATAATTATATATTATATTATATTTATTATATTATATTACAAAAAATTTAAATCACATTGTAAATGAATAAAATAAAATCTAAAATGAATGTATATTAAAAGCTTAACAATTCAACACACACACACACACACACTTACATATCCATATAACATGATAATCGCAATAATTTTATGAAATTATGTGAATTTCATATTTTTAAAACAGAATATAATAATATATTAATTATAATACAATATAATATAATACAACATAATATATTATATTATATTATATTATATTATATTATATTATTCTAAAATATGAAATTCACATGTAGATAGAACTGATACTTCAGTGTCAACATTTTAATTGCACGTTTTTACTAATTTCTACCAAATTAAAAATAGTAAATAAATTAAATAAAAATATAAAGTAAACTTATATCATTTAGCATAATTGTATGTAATTTTTATGTTGTACAATGGTCTATTATTATCGACGGTGTACCCTAGTCCCTACTCTTTTGTTGAATCTTTACTAATCTTTTTGTAGACTCACAGCAGGTATTTCCTCATCCTGGTACGGGTCGTCCCCTGGGCCCCAATGCCAGTTCTGGTCCCAGTCTGAACCCTGAATTAACCAGCCTGTCAAAGCCTCCTCCAGCTCTATAAGGGTCTCCCAATCGTCCTGAGAGCTTAGTGATGAATCCATGTTTCTGTGCCTCTGTCTTACTACAGCCAGCGAATCAATCAGTTCATCAATGACACTCCGCTCAGACTGCCAGATCCTGGTGATATTTTATTAGGGTCTGTTGGCTGACTCACTCCTTAAAGGTACGCTATCGCAGATGATCATGAGGGCGTAACCTCTATCAAGATGTGAATGTTGGGCTTTTCTGACTAGCACCACGTGATTCCAGTTCAAAAACACATTCACACAAGTGGCCTTTAGTAACCTCTGCAGACAGATAGTTTATTATGCCACTGTTTGTTCCAGTTTCCCACCGAATGTACTTGGAAAAAGTCTGTAAGCGTGTCCGTCTTGATTCTTTATGCTTCTTCAGACTGTAAACACTCACTAGAGAGTTGATGATGAAGGAAGAGGAAGTTACTTCCTTAATCAAACATTAATTGTTACTTTTAGTATGCAATGATACTAATATCGCGATTACAGGTTGGTTGTTGGCTTTCAAAAAACGTTGTTCTTGGAGTTTAGTCCATCAAAGACATGATTCTTCTTCGTCCATCCAAAGTTTGTGTTTGTTTTCTGCATTCAGCTGTTCTTGTTAGACCTCAGAGAAGAAAAAAATGATCTTCTATAGGTTTGAAACAGACCACGACAACAAATAAAGAGCATCTAAAAAGCGTCACTAGACAATTGATGAGGAAGGAACAGTAAGTTACTTCCGCAATCAACCATTAATTGTTCCCTCAGTATGCACTAATAGCCACTAATGTCTCCACTACAGTTTGGTTGTTGGCTTTCAAAGAACGTCTTCTGGGAGTTTAGTCCATCAAAGATGTGATTCATTTAAGCATTTAGCAGCTGCTTTTGTCAGACGTCAAAGAAGAAAGATAGTCTTCTGCAGGTGTGAATCGGACCACAATGACAAACAAAGTGTGTCGATGAAGAAGGAACAGAAAGTTACTTCCGCAAGCGATTATTAATTGTTACCTCAGTATGCAACAGCTACCAATATCTCCATTACAGGTTGTTGGCTTTCAAAAAATGTTCTTCTTGGAGTTTAGTCCATCAAAGACATAATTCATCTGGGTTCTCAGAGTTTTTGCTTGTTTTCTTCATTCAGTAGCTGCTCTTGTTAGACTTCAGAGAAGAAAGATGGTCTTCTACGGGTGTGAATCGGACCACAATGACAAATAAACACCACCCAGAAACTCTCTGCACCAATTCCTTTGGTTATTAGATCTTCTTTTTAATCATTTATGCTTTCCAGTGTAGAGCTCACACTTGTATCTCTCAACGCCAAACTATGCTTGCTCGCTCCCTCTCATTTGTGCCTAAAGATAACCAAGAACAAAGACTGACACATGATCTGCAGCAGTCATAATGCTAAGAATGGAATTCTGCTTGTGCAAGAGACAACTCCGACCCAAAAGTGTCCTCTCTTCAGCGCTTATGCATAAATATCCATACGTAGAAGATAAGAGTATTAGATACTCAGGAACATTCCAATGCAGACGCAGACCAGCAGAAACCTCAGAAGATACCGCGGAGCACAACAGCTCTATCTGTCCTGCTGATTTATGTAGAGCTGGATGCATGTGAGTGTGTTTACTCCTGCTGATGAGTATGTAAAGTAAGTTACACATTAACTAAAAGAGTAAATAATGAGAGACGCCGGTGCCTGGTGCTATGAGTGGGTGTGACATCTCCAGTAACGTTATCAGGGGAACGCTTTGTTTTCTAATGGCAAGTGAGACAATGTCTAGCGTTGGAAATATACATCAACTTTGCGGGTGCAGTCTCTTACAACTCATTGTTTTTTATTTAGCCAAATGTCCACCCTAAAGGAGTAGTTCATTGAAAAATTAAAGTTCTGTCAACATTTAGCAACAAATTCTCACTCCCAACTCATCACATATTGATGCTTGGTCAGGACCCCTTCAGGGTCATTTTTCGACGCACAGGGATATCCTTTTAAGCCCGGGACACACTAAGCCGACGGTTGGCCAACATCGGGCCATCGGTGAGCGTATGTCGGGCTAGTTTGTTGGTTTGTTCCAGTCGGCTCTCTTTGGGCTCACGCCGATGGGAGTTTGCCCGATTTGACATGTTGAATTGGCGTCGGGGCTGTCAGCGAGAGTGAGAACTCTGATTGGATGCTCAGTTTAGAGAACAAGTCAGTGTGAGAATTCAAGAAGTCGATAAGAAATTATGTTTCTTGAGGAAAACATTCCCGAATTTTTTTCCATATGGTGGTCTTCAATGGTGCCCCCAAGTCTGAAGTTTCAAAATGCAGTTTAAATGCAACTTCACATGGCTCTAAACGATCCCAGCCAGGGAAGAAGGATTTTATCTAGCGAAACGATCATCATTTTTGAAAAAATTGTCAAACTATTTTTACTTTTTAATCTCAAACACTCATCTTGTCTCGTCCCTGCGATGCAATGCGCATGCATAGTCTGTGTAATCTGGGTCAATACAGTTAGGGTATGTTGAAAAACTCCCGTCTTGTTTTCTTCTTCAATGTCAAAATCATCCTACATTGCTGTTTTACCTTTTTTGTTTTTATTTATTAATGTGATCTTCTCTGCATGTTCACTTTGTAAACACTGGGTCAGTACTTCTGCAGCAATGTAGGACGATTTTAAAGTTACCCTAACTGTATTGACCGTATTGAACCGGAAATAAACAGAGTTCACACAGACTTAGACAAGACAAGCATTTGGGGTTAAAAAGTAAATAAATTGTCAGTTTGATTTTAAAAATGACCGATCATTTCGCTAGATAAGACCCTTTTCCTCGGCTGGGATCGTTTAGAGCAGTGGCTCTCAAACTTTTTATACCAAGTACCACATCAGAAATTATTTGGCTCTCCAAGTACTACCATAATGACCAGCACTAAAATACAGTAGCGTAGTAGGCCTGACTATTCAACTACAGCTCTGCGCAGTTCGAAATCGAGACAGTTTTATTTCTAATAAGAATATTTATTGTTGTCTTTAACATTTAAATACACAGTTTGAATATTAACACTGCACAGTGCTTACAAACAGGTAAATAAAAAAAAACTTAAATAATGATTAAATTAAAATGTTTAAATAAAAAATTTAAATAAAACCCCTACTGTACATGTAAATGTAAGAAAATCTGTAATAAAAAATAAAAAAACTTTACTGTAATAAAGATTAAGTTAAATCGTATTGTGTTTTAACATTAATTTATATTTAATTTAGTCATCCCCCTGCGTACCACTAGAGGGAGCCTGAGTACCACACTTTGAGAACCACTGGTTTAGAGCCATTTGAAGCTGCATTTTGGAAGTTTAAACCTGGGGGCACCATTGAAGTCCACTATATGGAGAAAAATTCGGGAATGTTTTCCTCGAGAAACATAATTTCTTATCGGCTGAAGAAAGAAAGACATGAACATCTTGGATGACAAGAGGGTGAGTAAATTACATTAGTCTGTAAATTTTTGTTCTGGAAGTGGACTTCTCCTTTAATCCCTAGCTCATTCATACCCTCTTCCACAGGCTCTTCTGAAAATGGGCAAGTGAAAACGGGCAAGTAAACAGGCGGCACAAACAGAAGAAATGTTCTAATGTTATGTGATCTTTCCCAAGCATTCCAATATGTGAATATTTTCAACAGAAACTGCTTAAAATGAATAAAGTTATCAACATAACTGATATTAAAAATGGTAAGCAAGCGCTGCCTTCTTTACGTTTCATATATCTACGTATATCTCGTATAGCTTTGTTTCAGTTTCTCCTTTTAAATGACGAATATATACTGTTGATAACTGCTGATATAGACAGCTAATTCCTCTCAAGCAGGCACAGAACACACGTTTGTTTGCAGTTGGCTGGAGTCTGTGTGCGGTGTGTTCAAGCGCAGACATGCTTTATCTAGACACTACTGACGTGATGCGAGAACACCATTGGCTTTTGTCGCCGCTGGTGTGTCCCAGCTTTTAGTGTCACTTTTCGACATGCAGCGTCCTCCATTGTTTTCAGTTGTTAATCTTATTTTAATGGTTTGCATACACTTGTAAAAAAAAAAAAAAATAGTAATATAGTAATATTTTTATATAAATTTATACTTTCATTGGAGCACCTAACTCCACCTCTCCCTAAACCTACCCACTTCTGAACCCTAAACAAGCAGTATAAAAGCATTACAAACATGCCGTGTTGCATTCCAAATCTTCTGAAGCCATACAATATCTTTATGCGAAGAAGAGAGTAAAACATATGGTTTTAATCTCTGAAAATGATCCGCTCCGTTAACGCGCTCATTCAAAAAGATACTCCCGTAGCATGACGCAGTCGGTCACGAGACACACAAGAGCCTCTGGCATTTCACAACCAAGGCTGACATAACGCTTCTTGTGTTGGCATTTTTTGAATTTGCTCACAGCACTCAGGATAAGCTTTCATGTCTATTCCTCTTACAAATCGTTTTGCCTTTGAGGACTTGGAATATTAATATTTTTTGAATAATTGATGACTGTAGTTGTATCTGCATGTTATATCTTGTGTTTTATTGACAAATGGTAGGTTACTGTTTACACTGAAAAATCACACCCCAACGTATATACAACACTGGCAATATTATTACCCAATATATAATGGTCCTGATCAAGCATCAATATGTAAAAAACACTTAGTCATTTTTTTTTTTTTTTAAAGTTCAAATCTAAATAATGATAATGATAAATTATTCATTTTTAAACTGTAACCGAAAACCCTACTGATGGAATGCTCTATTACCTAATTTTACCCCTGAATCTAACAAGAACAAATGTGTCATGAAATTGCTGCCTTAAAATAAACTGCTTCATACAAGCTTGTTCCTATACAATCAGATGCTGTTGAGCTGCAATAATCAGTACTTTCTTGTAAACAAAACCTCGCAGAGCCTAACTGCAGCACAGTACAGTAGCTGGCATTCACTCGGGTGGTCAGTCGGGCTCAGAACTCACATGATGACGGATGAGATGTAATCACAGAGCTCTCAGGGCCATGGGAGATCATCACTGCCCATACGAACACACAGACACACATACATTCCACAGACAGTGCATCAGAAATGTACCACATACACTGTACAAATATAACAGCAACGCCACAACGTGAGACCCTGTCCAGTATGCACTTAGTATGCATCAAACAGCTCAGTCTGTGCTCACATTCATCCAGATGCAGTTTAATCAACCAATCACATCACACTGCTGAGAACCAGAACCAATCAAAGAGATGCGAAGTCTATTTACAGTGACTCTCAAACGCTGCCGCCATGCAGGCACTTGTGAAAAAGAAGTGTGCTTAATTAGTGTTACACGGAGTGAGGGACGAGAGGCGAGCGGATCCATATGCAAGCCTTTATTGGGATGAGACAAAGACATGGTCGTACAGGCAAGGTCGAGACGGGAGCAAACAGGAATAACAAAGGCGATCGAGAGAATAATCCAGATAACAAGAGCGATAATCCAAGGCAGGCGGCTAGACAGACGTAAACGAAAGAGCAGGCGAGAAGTCAAAAACACGGGAACCAGAAACCAGGGAACGCTAACACAACAACAATACAATCTAACAATCCGTGACTAGCATGGAAAGTCCGGGGCTTTTATAGCGCCGCTGATTGGTCGTGGGTCAAGTGTAATGGCTGATGGGAAATGTAGTCCGGGGTGTGGTGCAACAGTCTGTGTGTGAAAGGGCGAGAGTGACATCTGGTGGTGAGCGGACAGCGGGACACCGACCAGATTCGTGACATAGCCCCCCCAAGGAGCGGCTTCCAGACGCTCCAACAGAGTAACAGTCCAGGGAAGCGGTGGGGCGGGAGTGAGACAGGGCGAGGGCTGGAGGGCCAGGTTCCTGCGGAGGACCCGGTGATTGAGGCAGGACTGGCAGAGCAGGAACCCTCCAGGGTGGGGCCGGAGGCGGAGCAGGAGGCACAGGAGACCTCCAGGGCGGAGCCGGAGGCGGAGCAAGCGACGCCAGAGCCCTCCAGGGCGGAGCCGGAGGCAGAGCGTGAGGCGCGGCGCCCTCCAGGGTGGAGCAGGAGGCGCAGGAGCCCTCCGAGGCGAAACAGGAGGCGGAGCAGGAGGTGGAGCAGCCCTCCAGGGCGAAACAGGAATCTGCGTCACGGTCTGGGACCTGGGGATAGCAGGGACAGAGGAGGCAGACAGAATAGGAGAAGGCGCAGCAGTCCTCCGGGCGGAACAGGAGGTGGAGCAGGAGGTGCCGCAGCCCTCCGGGCGGAACAGGAGGCACCGCAGCCCTCCGGGGCGGAACAGGAGGCTGCGTCCTGGTCTGGGACCTGGGGAAAGCAGAGACAGAGGAGCCAGACAGAATAAAGGGAGAAGCAGAGAGTTCAAAGGGAAACGCCCCCTCCATAGGAGGTTCTACAGCTGACGCTGACACCTCTGGAGGCATTGGCGCAGCTTCTCCGACGGGGAAGGCCTCTGGAGCCGACTTGAGACCAGACGGGACCTCTGGAGCAGACTTGAGACCAGACGGGGCTCTGGAGCAGACTTGAGACCAGACGGGGGCTCTGGAGCAGACTTGAGACCAGACGGGGGCTCTGGAGCAGACTTGAGACCAGACGGGGCTCTGGAGCAGACTTGAGACCAGACGTGACCCCAGAAGCACAATGTGCAGCCCACACACACCAGATGGCAATAGCCATTAAGGGTAGAGCAGCAGCGGGAGGTTGTGGTGGGTCCAGGGCGCTGGCTATCCCGATAGGCTGTGGTCTTGGGATGTCAGACGAGATGTGACTTGACTTGGGGTCTGGTGTGACTTGACTTGGGGACTGGGCATGACCTGACTCTGGGCCGTCAGACGGGTCATGGTAAGGCTCTGGGTGGCCAGACGAGACGTGGCTTGAGTCTGGGCCGTCAGGCGGGGCGTGGCTTGAGTCTGGGCCGTCAGGCGGGGCGTGGCTTGACTCTGGGCCGTCAGGCGGGGCGTGGCTTGACTCTGGGCCGTCAGGCGGGGCGTGGCTTGACTCTGGGCCGTCAGGCGGGGCGTGGCTTGACTCTGGAACAGCCGCCTTGACATTGCTCGACTTGGAAGCTTGACTGGACCTGGAAGCTTGACTGGACTTGGAAGCTTGACTGGACTTGGAAGCTTGACTGGACGCTGTAGCTTGACTGGACGCTGTAGCTTGACGGGACTTGGAAGCTTGACTGGACGCTGAAGCTTGACTGGACGCTGAAGCTTGACTGGACGCTGAAGCTTGACTGGACGCTGAAGCTTGACTGGACGCTGAAGCTTGACTGGAGACGGAAGCTGCATTATGACAGGACCTGACAACTAGGCTTGACTCACGAGGATCTGCAGAGGCCTGGCTTGCTTCAGGAATAACAGCTGTAACGTGACTTGGCTCAGGGACGACAGCTGTGACGTGACTTGGCTCAGGGACGACAGCTGTAACGTGACTTAACTCATGAGGAACAGCTGTGACTTGGCTTGACTCGTGGAGAACAAGAGCTTTGGTTTGACTTGACTCTGTTGTTTGACCGGACTTGGAAGCTTGACTTGACCCTGGGGTAGCAGCCGCGACGTGAAGGAGCGCCATTTTAGCTGCCCGTACAGCCATCAGGGGTGAATCCAGCACATGTGCCATCATGATAGGCCGCGATCTTGGGATGTCAGGCGGTACGTGACTTGACTCAGGAACCACGGCTGTGACTTTGCTTGACTCGGGAACTGCTTCAGGGAGGGCGGCCATGATGGGTGCAGACTCAAGAGCAGAAGACATGGCGTGAACTGGCTGTGACTTGACGGAGATGTCCTGAGCAGGCTGTGGTTTGGCTGACGTGGCGTTAGCGGGCGCCGGCCTGACTGACGGGGCTTTAGCAGGCGGAGGCTTTGGCGTGGCAACCATCTTGTGCAGTGGCTCTGGCGTGGCAGCCATCTTGACAGTGCTTGGCTCGGGAACGATGACTGTAACTTGACTTGACACAGAAACAGCAGCTGTAATGTTGCTTGACTCAGAAACTTGACTGGACTCAGGAAACAGAGCTGCAACTTGACTCGATTTGGAAACTTGACTTGACTCAGGAAATGTAACTGTACCTTTAAATGGCTTTTGTATGGCAGCTGTGACGTGACGGAGCTCTGTGATCGCCGCCATCTTGTGAGCGGGCTCCGCCGTCGCCGCCATTGTGTGGACGCGCTCCGACGCGGCCGCCATTTTGTGAACGGGCACCGCTGTCGCCGCTACTTTGTGCACAGGCTCTGTTGTCGCTGCTGTGGTATGAACGCGCTCCGGCGCGGCCGTCATCTGGTGAGCGAGCACCGGCACGGCCGCCATTACACGGGCCGGTTGCGCTGCCGGCGTTACCGCGATGTCGCGTTGCTTCCCCGCGACACCCACAGTGAGCAAGGAACCGCTGATCTGGAGTGCAATGTTCAGATATTGGCTTATCGTCCACTGGGGCTGATACATTGGCATTAAGGAGCCGAAAGGTTCAGAGAGACCTCCACGGAAAAAAATCATCAGACACAGATCACTCATCGAAGTCTGCTGTGCTAATGCGTTGCGTAGAAGTCCATGACAAACTTTTCAACTGGTCGCTCACCTTGCTTGAGGAGCATGATCTGTACTGCGGGGTTCTGAGCTGCTGGATCCTTGTTGACGGATTGTTCTGTTACACGGAGTGAGGGACGAGAGGCGAGCGGATCCATATGCAAGCCTTTATTGGGATGAGACAAAGACATGGTCGTACAGGCAAGGTCGAGACGGGAGCAAACAGGAATAACAAAGGCGATCGAGAGAATAATCCAGATAACAAGAGCGATAATCCAAGGCAGGCGGCTAGACAGACGTAAACGAAAGAGCAGGCGAGAAGTCAAAAACACGGGAACCAGAAACCAGGGAACGCTAACACAACAACAATACAATCTAACAATCCGTGACTAGCATGGAAAGTCCGGGGCTTTTATAGCGCCGCTGATTGGTCGTGGGTCAAGTGTAATGGCTGATGGGAAATGTAGTCCGGGGTGTGGTGCAACAGTCTGTGTGTGAAAGGGCGAGAGTGACATCTGGTGGTGAGCGGACAGCGGGACACCGACCAGATTCGTGACAATTAGACTGAATATGCATTTCAAATCTTAAATATAAATCTTAAAGAGAGCAAACGTTCACAACTACAGTATGTTTTAAACATTTCTGAATAAATAAGCTTTTGATTGATGTATGGTTTGTTAGGATAGGACAATATTTGGCTGAGATACAACTATTTGAATATATGGAATCTGAGGGTGCTAAAAAATCAAAATATTGAGAAAATTACATTTAAAGTTGTCCAAATTAAGCTCTTACTAATGCATATTACTAATCAAAAATTAAGTTTTGATATATTTACAGGAGGAATTTTACAAAGTATCTTCATGAAACATGATCTTTACTTAATTTCATAAAAGAAAAATCAATAAAAGAAAAATCAATAATTTTGACCCATAAAATGTATTTTTGGCTGTTGCTACAAATATACCCCAGCGACTTAAGACTGGTTTTGTGGTCCAGGGTCACATATATTTTAGAATGTACTAAGTTGCAACTTCATCATTAGAAAGGTGTAATTACAAACATATTTAAATACATGACATATACGTTCAATAGACATAATTGTCAATAGACGTTCAAAGTATATTTAATTGTAGCATAAATGCTTTTCAGTACATCCAGCAGTAACTTTAACTATATTTCACAGACAACAGAAGTAATAATGAAATTACATATAAAGATGTACTGAAAAAAAAACACTCTTAAGTTCAACTAATTGTATTTAATATAAGTTTGAATTGTAATACATTTTCATTTAATTCCTGAAAACATTACATTCAGTTCACACTTAAATATATTCTTTCCATAATATTATTGTAGTATTCTTTTTAAAGGTATGCTAAAGTGTACTTCTTTTTCACAAGGATGTATTAATGCCGTGCATCCTGTGTTTTAGCATTCGGTTTAGTTCAAAGTCCATCAAGGAAGGTGCTATGATTATGTCATTAGAGAATCACACACATGCCAAAGCCAACATTAGAACGACAGAAGCCTCCAAGACTCGTTTCAGTCCCCATACTGAACATTTGGGGAAGGATTGGTGTGAGAGGAAACAGGAAGTGGAGTGTAAAATCATGCTTACTCTGAGAATGTGCTGTCTCTCATGCTGAAGAGAAAGAGTGAAGAGAGAGAAGAGATGGGTAGGCAGAAAAACCACAGACAGAAAAAGAAAGCAAAGACTGAAGGAGATATCGTGGGATGATACTGTGGAATGAGAAGTGAGAACTGCGCTCTCTTGTGGCAAATAGTAAAAAAGTAGAAATCAGCACTTGGAGAGAAAATCTTGATATTTGTATTGCTATAGAGACTAATGATACAGCGTTAAAACGTAAGATATAGTATTCAACATATAAAATAGTATAAAATAGCATGCACCTCAGAGTACCATGTAATATATATTTAAATATTCATATTTAAATATGCCATTTAAATGGGAATATGTAATATGTACATTTTTAAGGAATTCTATATGCAAAAAACGTAAGAAAATACTGAATTTTAAATTACGTTTTAGAAACATTCAATTTCTGACAAAATATGTGATTCACAACAATGAACTTTACAGAAGAAGTGAATGGTGGTAATCAGTCATGATGACACACAGATGTGAAATATGAGGAAACAGATAGTGAGCAAGATAGTGAGTCAAATAATATTTGCAGCTAAACTGATGAATGTCAGAGGAAAGAGCAACAAATCTGTAAATCATTACAGTAAAACAACACCAGAATTCTACTGTTTGATCACCAAACACGTCAGTGTTCACATATGACACACATTAACACAAACACAGAAATCATTTTGAACGTAATTATCTACAAAAAAATCCAAACATAATCCCTATTATGAAACAATAATTAAATAATTAAATAAACGATAGAATTTAAAATACATAAATAAATCAATCAATTAAATGTAATTAAATTTCCTGTTCCTTGTCTAAGAAATCTCATGTTACAGTAACACAACGAACGCACTGTATGGTGATATTTATGGCTGTTTATATTTCAAGGTAGATGGACACACAACTATTAGTACACGTATAAACACACACACAGTCGCACACGCACACAAACACATACAAATTATTAATAGGAAGTGTGACTTACGTTGTACCAGCTCTGGCTTTTCTGAAAGAGAAGGAGAAGAAAATGATTATATTATGGAGCGCAAAAGAGTAGCTATGCAGAGCATTATTTGCATACACCCCTCACGGCGAGTGTATATTTACAGACTGTGAAGGTTGGCCGAGGGCCTGTCATGTGGCAGCTGGTAAAGTCTGCTAGACTGACATTTCCCTTCACTGGATAATTACCCATGTAAAGTATACATCATTTGGCCTTTCCACAAATAGAGTGAAATAAAGATAGATGGTAAATGAGCAGTTTCAAAGCTGATACGTCATGGAAATAAGACAAATTCACACCCTCATGTACCAAAATAGAAACCTAAAGAGACTTTTAAGGGGGTGTTTGTGTACAGGGGTGAAGTGACATCATTACCGCTCTATTTATAACCCAATACAGTACAGCTCAGTCTAGATGAGCCTGAATGTTGTTTCACGTGAGCCAAAAAAATCTAACTAGAAACGCTTAAAAGACTATTTCTCGTAATTATGTAATTATGTCTTTATATCTGTGCAAAGTGACTTTATTTCTCACAATTAAGACATTATATCTTACGATGTGACTTTATTTTTCATACCTATGACTTTCAAACTCATAATGTGCGTTTAGTTTTTATAATTATGACTATATCTTACAAAGTGACTTTATTTCTTATAATTATGCCTTTATATCTCACAACATGCCTTAATTTCTTATAATTATGACTTCATATCTTATGATGTGACTTTATTTTTCATACCTGACTTTGTATCTCAACATGTGTGTTTGGTTTTTATAATTATGACTGTGTCTTACAAAGTGACTTTATTTCTTATAATTATGACTTTATATCTTACAATGTGATTTTTTTTCTTGTAATTATGACTTTATATCTCGCAACGTGCCTTAATTTCTTGTAATTATGACTATATATCACAGTGACTTTATTTCTCGTAATTATGACTTTATATCTTACAGTGTGACTATTTTTCATAACGATGACTTTATCTCGTAACGTGCCTTTAGTACTTATAATTATGACTATATCTTACAAAGTGACTTTATTTCTTGTAATTATGACATTATATATCATAATTATATATCATAATCATAATCTCATGACTTTGTATCTTGCAATGTGACTTTATTTCTCATAATTTTGACTTTATATCTTACAATGTGATTTTTTTCTTATAATTATGACTTTGTCTCGCAATGTGCCTTAATTTCCTATAAGTATGACTTTGCATCTGTACAAAGTGACTTTATTTCTTATAATTATGACTATATCTCGCAATGTGACTATTTCTTATAATTATGACTTCATATCTTACAATGTGACTTTATTACTCATAATTATGACTTTTTATCTAGCAAAGTACCTTTATTTCTTATAATTATGACTATATCTCACTAAATGACTTTATTTCTTGTAATTATTGCATATATTACAATGTAACTTTATTTCTCAGAATTATGACTTTATATCTTATAATGTGACTTTAGTTCTTATAATTATGACTTTTTATCTCGCAAAGTGACTTTTTTTCTTGTAATTATAACATATATCACACTGTAACTTTATTTATTGTAATTATGACTTTATACCTTACAATTTGACTTTACTCCTCATAATTATGACTTTATATCTTGTAATGTGCCTTTAGTTCTTATAATGACTATATCTCACCATTATTTCTCAGAATTAAGACATTATATTTTGCAAGGAGACTTTATTTCTCAGAATTCTGACTTTATATCTCTTAATGTGACTTTATTTCTTGTAATTAAGATATTACAGATCGCAAAGTGACTTTTTTTCCACAATTATGATTAAATTATTATGAATTATAAATTATGAAATATGATTTGTATCTTTCAAAGTGACTTTACATTACATCACTGTGATTTTATACCACAAAGTGTCACTTTTTTATCTCGCAATATGACTCTCCACACTGTGACATGAACCCTGTTACAAAGGACCCTTTAATATATCCCACCAAAACTTCCTGTTTATACACGGATGTACATTAACACAATACAGTACATAAGTCTGCATTCCTTGAAATCATTTCATGGGCATGACTTAGGAGGACAAGGAAGAAATGTCCATGTCAACAGAAACGGTAGTCTGAGATATACATCTTTCCAAAAACAGTCTGCATTATGATGATAAATTGGTTTTATATATCTTCTTCACGTCAGACCACAATCTAAATGAAAAGCAATGGGGGAATCACTTAAGGCGAGGGCAAACTCTGATGCTATATTAGGTTGAATAGGTACCACACATAATGGGCTATCTTGTTTTATAGTCTAGGTTAAAGTGAGCAGACAAAACGACAAGAAATGTGTGTCAGCCGATAAGCTGTTCAATTAGCCTACTGCCCCCAAACGCATGCTGAGTGTGTGTGTGTGTGTGTGTGTGCGCATGCTACTTTAAAAGATTAGCTGGACCTGTAGCACACAGCTCTAGTTGTGTCTCGTTCGTGACCCTTTAAAGCCTATAAATCAACTCACACAGACCTGCTAACACACATACTGGTCTATTCCGTCAAGGCTCAGGGATTGGATGGTTTAATGTGGGCTAATCTGATCTAAACTCAAGAGAGGTGTGAGACAGGTCTCTCGTGTGTGCACGTGGACAGAGAGAGAGAGAATGAGAGAGAGAGAAGGGCTTGCAAGAATGGCAAGAATGAGGGGTGCTAAAAAGTATGAACTAACACTTAAGGTAGCATTAGTTTAGGGGTCAGGGGTTAAACGAAGAACAACATGAAATGCTTACTTTAATCAGGTTTAATCTGTCATACTGTAAAGCAATGAAAACAGAATGAAAAAGAAAAACAAGGAGAAACTGGAAGCTTATTTAACGCATTCTATATCCAAAAGTGATTTACAATGCATGTGTGTTCTAGAAATTGAACCCATAACTTTAGTATTGCTAGCATGCTTTACTACATTCAAAACCTAGTAAGCTGCCTACCTAATAGCATTATAAAGCATCATAAATACGCTCCCGACATAAAGGCTGCTCCAAAAAGGAAGTAACATTAGGCTGCCTAGTAAGATTACTACAGTATTTTAGCCTACACTGTAAAAAAAAAACACAAAAAAAAAAACACAATTTGTTGAGTCAGCTTAAAATAATTTGTTACCCTGCTGCCTTAAAATTTTAAGTTCAGTCAACTAAAATAAGTTTAGTCAACTTGAAATGTTAAGTTGGACTAAGTAACAACTTAGATATTTGTGTTTGCTAAACTTCACAGATAAGTAACCCAGCTGCCTTAAAATTTTAAGTTGATTCAACTCAAATATCTAAGTTGTCACTTAGTATAATTTAACATTTCAAGTTGAATAAACTTATTTTGAGTTGACTGAACTTAAAATTTTAAGGCAGCCAGGTTACAAATTATTTTAAGTTGGCTCAACAATTATTATTTTTTTTTTATAGTGTAATTACATGGCTTTATAGCTATAAACAAACAAATAGTGGAGGCTAGAGAAATGTCTATAAATAAATAAATCCAAAATAGTGGAGTCAAAAGAAATGTTATAAATAGCATAAATGTATTCAATGCCGAACAAATTCAAAAAAGTACACACATTCCTGAGTTGGGAATTCCCTCAGTTGGAAATCTACAGAGATAAATAATCACCTGTCTGATTTTACTAAATATAATCATCTGTGATAGTGACCTGCTGCACTGTAAAATAATAATAATAATAAAAAAAAAAAAAAAGGTTGAGTCATCTCAAAATAATTTGTTACCTGGCTGCCTTTAAAATTTTAAGTTCAGTCAACTCAAAAAGTTTAGTCACCTTGAAATGTTGTGACAACTTATACATTTGAGTTGATGCAACTTAAAATTTTAAGTCAGGTGGGTAACAAGCCCAGTTTTAAGTTTAACAAACCACATTTTTAGTTTAGTCGACTCAAATATCTAAGTTGTACAACTTAACACAAATTAAGTTGACTCAACAAATTGCGTTTTTTTTTTTTTTTTACAGTATGGTATTTTTTTCTGATTTATTTATTTATTTGACATTTTTGTTATATTAACAAGCCCTCATGAGCATTCATGCTTGGGGTTGTCAGACATAAAGTAAATAAACCCCTTTTCTCCTAAATGGATACATTTTCTGCTTAGGTGTGACAAAATTTTCCTAACCTGGCAAACTTTTGCGACTAAATCTGTGCACACATCTCCTCAATACCAATGTCTATAATAAATCCAAAGTGAACCTCGACTATAGTGTTTGTAATTGTGGTTGCTAAATAAATGTGTTTATTAGCAACCTCCGTGCTACAATACAAAGTCTTTTTTGTTGTTTTAATATAAAACAAGGGTTTCGCATAGAGAGTATCATAATGTATATGACAAATGCTTATGTTAATGTGCAATAAATCTGATGACAATTTGTTACAAAATATACGATCAAACTATTATCCAGAATCAAAAGTGACAAATATGTCTGCTAACAAGAAAGCGGATGGAGAGAAAGGAGTCTGTGCATGTATGTGTTTAAACAAACACTTGGACACACACTTGCATTCACACAAACAGAGTCAGACAAGACAAATCAATAAGACTGAAACAGACAACAGAACAACTACTGGAGGAGGAATACAGACATGTAGGGTGAAAGACTGAGTGAATACAGAACAGAAGAGAGAAATGCTTACTTTGGAAAGTCGCTTGTGAGACTAGCATGCATCGAGGAGAAAAACAGAAATCAGAAAACGGAACACAAATCAGAACAACCACAAACAGCGAGAAGAACATGATAGTCAAGTTTAGATCAACGACATTTTATATGACATCAGCAAAAGTATCAAACTCTAGAAAAAAACAGTACAGTGAGTGAGAAAAATGAAAGGAAACAGGCAGAACAAGCGACTATAACAGCTGAAATGAAACAGACAGACAGAATGATGACGTGAGCTACTCTGCACTCAGTGCACTGAATTTAGAAATAATTGCACATAACGGCATCCCTCCATTCATTCGATTACTTGTTTACTGACACCCGTCCATTCATTCATGCATTCATTCATTCATTTTCACATGTGAATGTGATTTTTGAGTTGTTTTATAGACACTGAAAGCTACATGAACAAATCATCAGCTGTTTGACTTGATTCTTGTTTGTACTGAAAATTAATAAATGATAAAAACGAGACAGATATCTTTGGGATATTCTCAGGAAATTATGCCATTTGATGCTGCCGTGTATGTTCCCATCAAGAAGGTCTATAAAACCTGAATAAAGCTATCTGAATATCACAGCAGAATACACCACTACTTTTGAATGTCTGCCAATAAAGAAAGATGGGAAAAGATGGTGTAGTCACAAAATCTACCAGAAAAATATAACTGGACAATGCTTATTTAACTTGCATAATTTGATAGATTGTACTGTTTTACGTTTGTAGCCTAAATAATATTTAAAAAATAATTTATTTAGGTTTAAATTTTAAGTATTCATTTATTTTTTAATTAGTGTAATTACACTCCCATGCATTAAAAAGGTGTTTTATAATAATTGTAATTATTTCAAATAAATGCTGTTCCTTTAAACTTTCTATTCAATTAATCCTTAAAAAAACGTTGATAAGAAATGTTTCTTGAGCAGAAAATCAGCATTAAATTGATTTCTGAAGGATCATGTGACACTGAAGACTGGAACAATGATGCTGAAAATACAACTTTAATCACAGGAATAAAAACAGTTGTTTTAAAAAGTAAAAATATTTCACATTTTTACAGTTTTTACTGTATTTTTGATCAAATAAATGCAGCCTTGGTGAGCAGAATAGACTTCTTTCAAAGACACAAAAAAAGAAGAAAAAAAATTATGTGTTTTCTGTTACAATGCTACTACCTAAGTACTTTAAAATAAGTATTCAGCAGACTTAATTTTATAAGGCATTTTTCTGTCATTATATTTTCATAAATTATAAATGGCACTGTTTCCTGAGAATAAGCCTTATTTGAAGTTTTGTAATTATATTTGAGAGTGAAACTCTGTTTGGTCTTGATTGTAGATGTTTACACTGATTCATTGTGCTGCTGCTTCACCCTTTCCTGACTTCATATGTTCATATAACACAGGAGTGATTTGGTGGAAGATGAGAAGGTTTGTTTTACTGTCTGTATTGTGCTTGAGCATGAGATAGACCTGTTTAAACAACAGAATTTCAATGCGAAAAAAATATATGTAATAAATCATATTTTACAGTATTATAATACACCTGCATGGGAGAGATTACTTGCAAAAATCAGAGTCAATAGGTTGGACACATGGGGCAAAGTGGGACATAGGATCAAGGCCGCTCCACATATTTAAGTGCATCATAGCAGGTTTCCCAGCGGAGGAGATGCTGTAGAATGACTAGTGTTGGTAAAGAACCATTATGGTGAGGAACCCAATAGGTGGGGCTGAATGAAAAGGACATACCTTGGAGTTCTTGCCTCCGCTGCGTGTGGACTGGCCTGAGAAGGTGCGAGTGACCAGCTGCTCAGGGGTGGAGGGGGATTTGGAGGTGTCGGACTGCTCTGAGCCTTTCTCCACCATGGTGTCTGTCTCGACGTTCTGCAGAATGGGAGATCGACAGCGCTTCCGCAGAACCGGAGAGCAGGCAGGGGAGCTCCGGTTAGAGTTACTGGCAGTGCTGGAGAGATGAGAGACAGACAGATGAAGACCACTTTTCCAGTTTCTCAAAAAGCGACAAATTAAATCTCCTGTCATTTAATTTCTTTAAAATATTTAGGTCACAAATTATGCTTGAATGAAACTGCATTTACAAGTGTTTGGAGCATCTAAACGACATTCAAACGAAATGAAAACAGCATGAACATCTTAGGTTTTAATAAATATATACACTGATTTTGTTATTATTGAATACTGTTTTATAATGTACTACTGATGTGCAAATAGTATCTGACACTATTTGCAATAAGTAAAAATAGCATTTAACTACTATTTACACTTAGTGCAAAAGAAAACATTGCTGTTTTCACTCATTTCACTTATTAGTGCAAGTACCATCTTTCTTATTAACAGTAATACATTTGTGAAAAATGGAATGAAATTTATACGAAACACATCAGTCTAAATTAATCAAATCAGTGTTCAGTTAAGTATCACTGATCTACTATTATAGTTTTTGTTAATATTTTGCAATACAATTTATTTTTATATTTTCAGGTTTAGTTTTAATGAAATGTTTTTTTTGTAAATTAGCTGTGTTCTTGTCTTTTTAATTTTTTTATGAATATGTTTATATAGTTTTAGTTTATAAGTTTGGTCTATAAAGTTGTAGTTTTCAGTTTAGTTTATTTAGCTTTAATTATTTTATTAGTTCAAGTTAACCTTTTAACTCACCTGTCCCCTCACTGGGACGCCTAGGTTTACTTTACTATATTACAAATAAATCCTAATGTAATCCTGACCAACTGTATATCGTTGGAAAGGTCTAAGACTCCTAAATAGATTTACCACTGTTTTTTGTCACAAAGTATGTAGGAACAGTAATAGATTAATTTATGACAAGAGTGCACCTCAGAAATCTAAATCATAACTGCATCGTTCTGACCTTTGTCACAAAAAGTCTTTTTCGTTGCCCTTTTCCCAATCACATTTTAGAAATCATCAGAAATCATTTAAAAGCTTAAAACCTCAAAATTCATCCTGTGAAAACAATTTTAAAATCAGACATTGCATTACCATGGAAATGGGATTTCAAAATCATATTACAAAATGTATTTGTTCATGATTTATACAACAAAGTTTGGATAGTGCACTTTCACATCTATGGGGTGAGAGTTAAGGGGTAAAACTATACAAAAATGAGAAATGTTCCCTTGGCAACTAGCTTTTTTTTTTTGCATTTCATTTAATGTTTATTTTACTTAAATTACTGGAAATGTTTCTTTTTTTTAATGTTTCATTTGTAGTTTTAGAAAATGATAACAACACTGAAAATGTATTCAAATAGATGTAAATATATGTACATATTTTCACAATATATACTGTATGTGTGTGTCTTTATACTGTATATACATAATAAATATACACAGTACACACACATACATTATACAAACAAAAATGTTTTTTTGGATGTGATTAATTGCAATTAATTGTTTGAACAGTACTAATCTTAAATAAAACAATGACAATTAATAAAAATATTAAAATTTTAATATATTATTTTTAGACGTATAATGTTATAAATTATTAAATCAATTTTGTATTATATAAATTACATATTATATTTGAACAAAACCATTTAAGCACACACCACAGCCCACAATACACACAGCCCAAAATAAACCCACTTCAAACACCAATAACCACTGACCAACTTAAATCCACCTTATAAATGCTACTAACCTAAAGAGGTCCACCAAAGACAGACTCTAACACACATAATAAACAATGAATAAGCAAGCCAAAAAGTATCAAAATCATAACAACCTCATTGTTGCAGGAGTGGCCTGCATCTAAACATTTCATTTCTTAAAAAAAAAAAAAAAAAATACCTGAATTAACCAAATTAACACACACACACAATTAAAATCACAATTACCTAAATTAACTAAATTACCACAAACACAATTCCACATGTACGCACACACTACACTCTTACATGAATATGTAACCAAACTGCATGCTGACTTGTCTCTGTGGATGCTCGACTCTCTCCAGTTTCCAACGGGAGCAACCTGGTCACATTATAGGCTCTTATGTAACGTCTTACATCACTACCAGCCAATCACAACTGTTAAACGAGGTCACTACACTATTCTACAGTTTCAGTAAGGCCTTGAGTGTGTGTGTGTGTGTGTGGACTGATCACAGTGATTAGCACAGATAGCCACCCGCTGTGGCCTGTCAGGTGCACTGCTAAAGACACATGCTAATCATGGCATCAGTCTAGCAATCTAGTGGACAACAGAAAATCACTGCTTTTGTTGATTTTACATGCCAACCTTGAGAGGTAGAATACAATTTCAAAACATGTTTTGAGTAAAATATGAGATGTTTCTTAACATGCTTAAAGGAGAAGTCCACTTCCAAAACAAAGATTCACATATAATGTACTTTTTCATCCCTTGTCATCCAAGATGTTCATGTCTTTCTTTCGTCAGTCGTAAAGAAATTATGTTTTTTGAGGGAAATTTTTCTCCATATAATGGACTGCTATGGTGCCCCGATTTTGAACTTCCAAAATACAGTTTAAATGCGGCTTCAAACTATCCCAAATGCGGTTATAAATGATCCCAGTTGAGGAAGAAGGGTCTTATCTAGCGAAATGATCATTTTTTCATTAAAAAAATACTATTTAAATACTTTTTAATCACAAATGCTCATCTTGTCTTGCTCTTCCTGAACTCTGTGTATTCTGGCTCAAGACAGTTAAGGTATGTCGAAAAACTCCAATCGTATTTTCAAAATTATCCTACATCTGCAGAAGTACCGCCCCAGTCTTTGCAAAGTGAACATGCAAAGTAGATCAAACACCTTAACAAAAAAGGTAAAACAGTGATGTAGGACGATTTTTAAGTTGAGGGAGAACATGAGATGGGAGTTTTTCGACATACCCTAACTGTCATGAACTAGAAAAAAAACAATCCAGGCAGAGTAAGACAAGATGAGCGTTTGGCATTAAAAAGTATATAAATTGTATTATTTTTATTCAAATAACCGATCATTATGCTAGATAAGATCCTTCTTCCTTAGCTGGGATTGTTTACAACCACTTTTGGGATCGTTTGAAGCCGCATTCAAACTGCAAAATCAGGGCACCATAGTAGTCCATTAAATGAAAGAAAAAAAAATGCTGAAATGTTTTCCTCAAAAAACATATTGTTTTTTACGACTGAAGAAAGTCATGAACATCTTGGATGACAAGGGGGTGAGTAAATTATTTGTAAACTGCTGTTCTGGAAGTGGTCTTCTCCTTTAAGTATACTGATAAATAAGTGCACTTTGTAAAAATAAAGTGTTTAAAGAACTTTAATGTACTAAACTGCAAAGTCATCATTCAAATCGCAATTACAAATATATTTAAATGACATACATATTTTAATAGCAAATACTTTAAAGTATATTTTGGTTTACCATAAATGTGACCCTGGACCACAAAACCAGTCATAAGTCGCACAGGCATATTTGTAGCAATTACCAACAATACGTATAGGTCAAAAGTACAGATTTTTCTTTTATGCCAAAAATCATTAGGATATTAAGTAAAGATCATAAAATAAAACTTAATTTTTGATTAGTAATATGCGTTGCTAAGAACTTCATTTGGACTTTAAAGGTGATTTTCTCAATATTTTGATTTTTTTTTCTAACGCTAAAAGTAAACTTTCTAAATATTTAACATTTTTTTTAGTCTTCACACTTCACACTTTCTTCTTTGAATTTATTCACCAATCAGATTTCAAATAAATACTTCCAATCGTTCCATGCCACATTAAAAGGTAAATGTGTGAACAAGGATGAATTTTTGTTTGTGTGAGATGCAGTCAAGCGGAAAAGGGCCGACCATCCTAAATAATGGGAATGGCGCACACACACTCTCAGCGCCAGCTTTTTTCCTTTTGCTGTTGCCCTGCCATGAGTGAATATGTTTCCATGGAAACAGTCAGCGCAGGACTGGCCAAGTTTGGAAGTGGTTGGACTCCACAGGGAAGAGGAAAGACAGAGAGAGGGAGAGAGATGGTGGAATGTTAGATAACAAACGCAGGCGTGCAGCAGAGCAAATGTGCTTTCATGATGTTATCAAAGAGAACCAATCAGAGCATTCAATTTAACATCCAAACACAATCATACTCACAGGTGCACAACATCGCGATGTGTGATGTGCATGTTTGTATGAGCATGACATGACAGTTCTGCTGTGTTAATGTTGCTATGGTAACAAGGCTGTTTTGCAATATTCAGAGTGTGGTGCTAAATATAACAGAACACACTCTCAGCTCCCTTTATACAACTTAACACTAGTCAACAAAGACATTTCTATTTATTCATTCATTCATGCATTTGTTTATTGATTGATTGATTGATTAATTGATTGATTGATTCATTCAATCATTCATCTTACAAATGTTTAGCAAAAGATCATTGTTACTAAAATAAAACTTTTTTCCTCTATTTTTATTTTGATATACTATATATATACATACTATAATATTCTACAGTATACTATAATTTTCCGAAATGTACCTAGAAAAAATATGTTTTTTAGGGACGCACCAAAAGTTTTTTTTTTTTTTTTTGGCCGATATGATACCAATTTTAACAAAAAACTATTGGCTGATACCAATACTGATATTGGTCAATTGCAAAGCAGGGCGTAAGAACGAATAAATAAATAAATAAACAAATAAATAATAGATTGGTTCAGAACTGTTCCTGTATTCCTAGAAAGAAAAAAAAAAACTAATAATAACATTATTATTATTATTATTATTATTATTATTATTAATAATAAAAATAATAAAATTACTGTGTTTTTCTTTAGTCAAAAGGTAAAAAAAAAAAAAAAAAAAAAACATGAAGAGGGTGTTGATCTGGTAGCCTTGCACTTAGTCATAGCCAATATAGTATCGTCTTTTCTAGATTTTGACCAAATGTATTAAATGAAAGAAAAAACTGTCAACACTTTAGAGACATTAAAGTATTTCTTCATAATATTTAAAAATGTTTGCAGCATGGATTAAAAAAAAAACACTCCTATAAGCGTTTTGAGAGGAAACGTTGCATTTTATTATTACGCTAAAGGGGTCATCGGATGCCCATTTTACATAAGTTGATATGATTCTTTATGGTCTTAATATAAAAGTCTATAATATACTTTGGTTAAAAATTCTCAATGGTAGTGTAAAACAACACCCTTTTTACCTTGTCAAAATGAGCTCTGCAAAATCATCCTGTTCTGGTCGAGGTTGCTTTAAATGTTAATATGCTCTGCTTGCCCACCCCTCTCTTCTCTCTGTGGAGTGACGAGTCTGTTTACTTTAGCCGCATAGCCGCGTTTAGCTGCTAAACTTGCTAACTAGCACGTTATTAGGAAAGATGACTGCAGAGATTCATAAAAAAAACCCTTATACTCACTTCTGCTGTAGGTGAAGCTGGATCATGAATGATTTGCGTGAACATAGATGGATATATGTAGATTGGGAGGCGCATTGCCTTCACAAACAAACCCAATCCACTGTAACTTCATGGGCTTAGATGGCGGAAGTAAATAACAACCACTATGTTCATTATTACATCCAGCAACACAACACCTCAATCGCTCAATCAGAGATATTCTTGTCTAATTTACATCCCTGCTCAGGCATTGAAACAGTGGAGGTCTGACTGTTACAGCTGATGTAAGGCGGGTCTGAGGCAAGACGCTCATGTCAATCAACTATCGTGGGCGCGGCCACACCGACAGGCATTTAAAAATAGCTCGATTTGAAAAAGAGGATATTAGTTTTACAGATTCATTAAAAATCACTGCATGGATTTTTATAATTATAGGGTAGATTTGTACATACACTGCCAACACACATTAATGTACAAACAACATATAAAAGTGAACTTTGCATCCGATGAAATAATGTAGGCTAAAATACCAGTAAATAATGCAAAATAACAACAAAAATTAAAAAAAACACAATTAGGCTATTTAGTTCCTTTTTCTCCACAACAAAACCTCAAAAACTTATTTAGGCTAAATTTAAATGTCAAGCCAAAACAAATTAATTTAAAAGCGAAACTGAAACCTACCTCTCTCATTTTGCACGAATCCAAATGTTTCCATATTTGCAATGTATTTTGAGTTTAAAATATTATTTATTATGTAAACTATAAAGATAGTATATTACTAAGCTATAAATAAACTATTGGCATCAGCTTTTTCCAATATGTCGACGGCTTTAAATTTATTAAAAATCTGCCGATACATCAGTTCATCCCTGTTTTTTTTTCGTTTTTTTTTCTCAATAAACACTTAATTTGCCACTTATTAATATTTAGTGAGGTAGTTGTTAAGTTTAGGTATTGGGTAGATTTAAGGGATCTGAAATGTGACCAGCAGGCACATGTGCTATAATATGTGCTTTATAAGTACAAATAAACAGCCATATTTAGAAGTTAACAAAAAAAAAGAAAGAAAAATAAAATTAAACCATACACTTATTTCAGAAAAAAAAAAAAAAAAAAATATATATATATATATATATAAAACCGGCACTCCTGAAAATGAATGATCTTACTGTCGCTTTATTGTCAAAGGACCCCAAAACGTCTCTGGCCTTTCTCTGAACTGTCACGGGTCCAAACAAGAATGGCCGTGTCCAGTTTGCCATGGGAAGGACTGTGGGCCGTTCCGGAAGGCTCTGTTTTCACTGCAGTACTGGCTGAGCGTGAATAATGACCGACTGCCAGGACCCCTCTTACACACAAACAAACACACACACACATACACACACACCAATCTTTCTAATAGTCTGCTGAGAGAGGAAAAGCAGTCGGGCTTCACTTTACACAAAACAGCTTTCTTACCCGATTAGCAAACATGATTTTTTTTCTGTTTTGAGCATACATCTAGGAAAAAGTTTAAAACAATAACATTTTCTTATGCCAACAGGGTACAAAAATTATATATTTTTTAAAAACAAGCATTTTTTAATGTTTCTATATTTTAACTGGAAAACAAGTCTGCCAGATTTCACATGGATTGGAGTGAGCCGGTGTGCTCTTACTCTCAAACACACTCGCTCAGGTTTAACAAAGACACAGATCAGACCTCTGACACTCAACCTGTCTGTCTGTCTGTCTGCCTCAGCATGGAAATGTAAACAACACCTGCTGCTAATATACAAGTGAAAATACAGACAGAACAACTATTTTTTATCATAACAAACAAATAAAAACATACTAACAAGAACACACCACTTATAGAAAAAACTACGATGCTGTCACTTTGGTGGTGCACTGAGGTACAAAAGCCAAAATGTACATATTTATATCTTATTTACCCTGAAATTTTACATATTAGTAGGGTACAATGGATTAAAAAAATGTGTGCTTTTCACTACGCCCAAAGTATATGATTGCAGAAAAATACATAAGTTTGTACTGAACATTTATGGAGCAACATATTTTGTGTGAAAATAAATCATACAAATTGTTTATTTTTTTTAAAAAATCTCATAAATGTATGTTCACCAACATGGGGTAAAAAGCACACAGTATTGATACAAATATTTTAGCTAAAATAATGTGTTTTTTTTTTATAATGTCAAAGTTAATACTTGTTCAAAACAATCACTTTAGCAAAGTTTGTACTATTTTCTGCTTATTTTGATAAAATAATTATTTTTTGCTATATGTGATAAATATACTCTCATTAAAATATATTAATATAAAACATATATTAGTAGCACAAGCAGTTTTACAAGTAGTAACAACAATTGATATTTCATTGTATGATATGATTAATAGCATGTTTTTAAATATGATAGTTTCATTCTAAACATGGTGATTATCTCTAAGATGGACACCCAACATAATTTATGATATTTACCATCTGAATCTAACAATGTCATGTCAACAAATGGAAAAGTCAGCCTACTATTAATTATGTTAATTGTTGTGCCTTTTAGTTCCAACTGCAGGGGCGCTTTTTACCCTGAATGCCATACTTTTACATATTCTTTCGTTATTTAAAATCTACTGTTTTAATTAACAAACACATCTTAAACAAAACAGAAAATCATTAAGAAGACCTTTGTCTCAAGATATATTGAATAATTTGAGCAATTCTCATTTGCTACTTAAATCTACAACATTTTTAAAACATCAAATATTAGATCAAGTAAGCACAGAATTGACTTTGTGCTGCTGCCCGCGATCACATCAAGGATCAGACAATTTTGCATGTGTATGTTGAAAAGTGGATGTTTTGGAAAGTGCTATGACACGTTTTTCTGCCATGTTTAGAAAAAGACTAGCAGTTTAGAGGAAAATAATAGGCGCCTTTTACCCCGGGGGTGCCTTTAGCCCCGTTGTACCCTACTTTACAGTTTTTTCAGAATAACTTTGGCTCAGTTATCTCTTTGTTTTAAGTTCATATGTCTGACCAATTAGTTTCTTGTTCACATGAGATTTGAATTTCTTATTGATTTAAGCAAAATGCATGTGTTTTGGCACAGGTGTGCAAATGAGTACTGTAAGTATAACTGTCCACAATTTGCACAGTAACTAAATGCATGTCTTGCTGATCGAAATTGATATGCTGATTCTCACTGAAATTGTCAAACTCTTCAAAACTTCTAAACATTCTTTCATCGTGTAAGCCAACACATGCAAAATTATCCATTCAGTTATTAAAATCTGTTAGACTCTGTGTGTATATTATGTAAATATCTTTGGAATGGTTGCAATGTCGGCTAAGTTGGCAGATGGTTTGCCATTAGGGTTTGCAAAGGGGTGGAAAGTTTCTGGTAAACTTTCCAGGATTTTATTTATTTTATTATTTTTGTTTTTTTTTGCAAAATTTCAGAAAACCTTTGTAAATTTTCAGAAACTTTTGGAAAGTTTCCTGGAAATATACTGAAAATTTTCCACTCCTTTGCAACCCTACTTGCCATTGTAATAAAATGGGATTCACAATTTGCCAGGCAACCAATTTTGAAAGCATATATGTGACCCTGGACCACAAAACAAAGTCTCAAGTAGCAATAGCCAACAATGCATCGTATTGGTCAAAATGATCAATTTTTCTTTTATGCCAAAAATCATTAGAATATTAAGTAAAGATCATGTTCAATAAAGATATTTTGTAAATATACCTACCGTAAATATATCAAAACTTAATTTTTGATTAGTAATATGCGATTTTCTCAATATTTTGATTTTTTCTCTAGCATATTATATAATATTGTCCTATCTTAACAAACCATACATCAATGGAAAGCTTGTTTATTCAGCTTTCAGATTATGTATGAATCTCAATTTCAAAAATGTGACCATTATGACTGGTTTTGTGGAGTTTTTGCACAGCAAAATCACTAGCATTTTTGAACAAGTAGGAATATCACAACCCTAAACAGCAACAGCTACAGCAATGCTGTATAAATACATTTATATTTGTGCAGTACATTTATCTGTTACATGTAAACTGAACATTCACAGTTGCTTGTTGTGGATGTAGAAATAGGAATATGTGTAGTAGAGTGTAGTATAGTGTGTAAAAATGAATAAGCAATGGTGAATTTACAGTTTATATGTAACCCTTTCACAAAAGTAAATGTACTGTATAAATAAAAATATTCATTTTCTTTTTGTGTGCTGTACTGTTGAAATATGTATTTAAGATGCTCAGTGTGATACACAGAACTGAGATTCTTGCGTACTACAGAAAGCAGTTTGTCAACAACAACAGCAACAACAACAAAATAATTAATGGCATAAAACAAATATGAAATTAAATTGCATGTAACAAAATGAAACTTGCATATAAGATTAAATGAAATTTGCATATAACAAATATTTCCATGGAGAAAAAAACATCTAAATATTTTGATCAGTGTGCCTCAGATGAGGACAAAACCACCTTATTTTGGTGGCATTGGACAAGTCACTGACACAATAACTAGGATCTGAAGCATGAATTAAATGTTTTGAGTGAGCGATACAGACTTGCAACAGAGTTCTGATGTTCCAGCAACCATCAGATAGATAGATAGACAGATAGATAGACAGATGCTAATATACTGTATGTAAAACCACATTTTGAGGTGAAATATAGTGATCTGTTGTAAACAGATGTTTGTGTTGACAGACAGACACACAGTGTGGGAGTGACAGACACCATGTGCCGCACCCAATTCCTGCTGCCGAATCAAAACACACAGTCACACACACTCCTCCTCACGTTAGAATGACACACTGTCAGACAGAGAGAGAGAGAGACAGGCAGACAAGCGACAGAAAGAATCCAATCTGCATTAAGAGGCTTAGATGAGAGCGCGTCGGTATGAACCTGTTAAATAATGAGGCACCGATTATGTCGCCTCCATGCTCAAACACAACATAACCAATGCAGAACCTGCATAGAACAACACAAACGGCTGAAATATTCAGTCTGTCAAGACTAACCTGGTTGCCATGTATCACGGCCCCTTTGCACCCTGCACCACTTAGAGCGAAGGAGAGATGGATGGATGGAGAAACAGAAGAGAAGGAGGACAGATGCATTCCCAAACGGATGAAGAAAACCGTACGGAGGATGAGCAATCGGCGCTAGCGCTCCGTCCGTGAGAGCGTTGCTCCCTCTCTCCTCATGCTTGCAGCAGCTCCCTCACTCTCTCTCTCTCATCTAAGAGATCAGGGCTCGAGAGACGCTACGTCTCACACACCATTTGGAGGGGGTGTAGAAGAACGATGGCAGAGAGAGAGAGACTGAGAGAAAGGCTAGAAGAAGAGTAGGTGAGAAAATGATGGAGACAAAACCAAGTGTGCATGAGAGCCAGAGAGAGAGAGAGAGAGACAGAGAGAGAGAAAGAGAGGGAGATGCATTCTGGTGGCTTTGGCGCACAGAGCCGTTGGCTTGTTAATTATTCAGTCTTGATGAAAGAAACAGATCTGACATCATTCACTTTCAGTTCACTTTACAGACTTTACAGACCACACGCACATATAAAACCCCACCACGTTCACACTCACATAAAAAAACAGACATAAGTTCACAAAATACACTGCAAAATACTCTGTGTTGACATTTAGAAACTCTCTTTCTTGTATCTGTGTTTCATATAAAACCTCTTAATTATCTCTGAGTCTATGACATATTAGGATGTATAAGATGAAGAAAAAACTATTTCGAAAAAAAAAAAACATTACAAATGTGACTCCACAAAACCTTAAGTAAGTCTTAAGTATCACAGGTATATTTTTAGCCAAAAATACATTGTATGGATCAAAATGATCAATTTTTCCTTTATGCCACCAATTATTAAGATATTTAAGATTCTGCTCCATGAAGATATTTTGTAAATTTCTCTGCTGTAAATATATCAAAACTTTTTTTTATTAGTAATATGCATTGCTAAGAACTTAATTTGGACAACTTTAAAGGTGATTTTCTCCCTATTTTTATTTTACAATATGCTTTATAAACACTGATAAACAGCCAATATGCTAGTAGTACGCATATTAATAAGCAACTAGTTCATAGTGAATAGTTTTCCAAAAGTCCTAAAGTGAGTCATGTCTGTGTTTATTCTGCAAAACAACCAGACCTTGTGATGCACTTTCTTTCTAGTAAAACTTGAATGCCAAGTATTTAAATGTATTTGTAATTACACATTTGTGACCCTGGACCACAAAACCAGTCATAAGGTCAACTTTTTTAAATTGAAATCATCGGTAATCTGAAAGCTGAATAAATAATTGATGTATGATTTGTTAATATAGGACAATTTTTGGCCGAGATACAACAATTTGAAAATCTGGAATCTGAGGGTGCAAAAAATCAAAATAGGGAGAAAATCACCTTTAAAGTTGTCCAAATTAAGTTTTTAGCAATGCATATTACTAATAAAAAAAAAAAAAAAAAGTTTTGATATATTTACAGCAGAGAAATTTACAAAATATCTTCATGGAGCAGAATCTTAAATATCTTAATAATTGGTGGCATAAAGGAAAAATTGATCATTTTGATCCATACAATGTATTTTTGGCTAAAAAAATACCTGTGATACTTAAGACTTACTTAAGGTTTTGTGGAGTCACATTTGTAATGATTGCACTTTAGTACATTATATATATAATATATATATATAATAGTCAACACATCATCATAATCAGGACAAAAGATTACTAAAACATTTTAATTTTAATTTGACATTATTACAAATTACAATACATATATATATATATATATATATATATATATTATTTTATTATTATTTTATTATTATTTTTTTTTTTGCTTAAGTGTGTTACAAAACAGTCATGGAAGTGTACTCTGTTATTTTATTATTGTTATTATTAACAACATTATTAATCATATTTTTGTTAATAATATTATTGGCACATTATTTTAAAAATATATACCTAGGATTAGGATTTGAAGTACACTACAAGTGCACAGGTATTTTATTTTATTTTATTTTTTTTATTTTATTATTTTTTTTTTTATGCTCCAGCACATTATAGGGGAAATATATGACAAGTTTATCAGCAAAAACAGATTACATAAAATCATGTTTTTTATTATGTTATCATCTTTTTCTTGTGTTTTACTGTGTTGGTTAGCTGTTCAGTTAACTTACGGTTCAGTAAGTAAGTAAATAACAAAATAAATAAGTACAGACCGAAAACTAACTATAAATCATAATAATCATAATCATAGTGACAACAAAAATCCAGTGAAAACAGTGGTTAAATTTGGGGTCAGTTATGCTGATGATTGGTCATATTATGGTCCACATCAGCATCATTTAGTCTGATGAAAACTGAACCCAAATAAGCAGACCTTTCAGAACATGTAAAGGGATTCTCATACCCTCTCATGAAAGCCACAAAGATGTGTCAGAACAGCTCAACAGAATATCAGTAGTACTTCTTATTCCTGATTGCCTCATGCAGCAGAATATGAACTTTACTATAAGTAGTTTTTGGACAGAAACTTCTTCCTTCATGTACTTAAACGGCCTGTTTTTTTAGAATGCTCGGTAAGCAACACTGGTGCATTCTTATAAGAAAGTGTATGTGCAAAACTGGAAAGGTGTTTGTGTGTGGTTTCTCATACAGTAAGAGTGTTGAATCTGAAACATGGAGACCAGTGTTCTGTCGCCAGCTGCTTTTGTTCTGTTTACAGCGTTGTCATGGCAACCCGGCCTTGGCAGGACTCGGCTGAGTCGGAAGTTCCCGTTGACGGCTGTTATCATAGAAGAGCCACATCCATGGTGACAACAGCAGCCGTTCACATACAGGCTGATGAGGTGTGACACAAACACCAACAATCCATAACACAAACACAAGCAGCACACATGTGGATGCACAGCCCTGCACAAACACGACTGTGAGAACTGAGCTGGTCTCAGACTGACAGTCAAAAAGCTTCCCACAAGGGGGCGCTCCTCTGAAACAACACACTTACTAGAGAAAGGCCTTATGTGAAACATGAACATGTAAGTGTATAATATTTTTACTCAGTATGGATGCATTCAATTGATCAAAAGTGACAGTACAGTCATTGTTAATGTTAAAAGAATATTTATATTTCAAATTAATTGTTCTTTTGAACTTTCTATAATATAGTTTACACAAAAATATTAAGAAACAACTGTTTGCAACATTCATACTAATCAGAAATGTTTCTTAAGCAGCAAATCAGCATATTAGAATGAGTTCTGAAGGATCATCTGACCCTGAAGATTGGAGTAATGATGCTGAAAATTAAGGAATAAATAATTTTAAATTGCAATAATATTGAATAACATTACTGGTTTTACTGTGTTTTTGATCAAATATATGCAGTCTTGTTGAAGCCATAAGACATTAATATCTTTTCAACACCAAGCATTTGAATGTGTGTGTGTGTGTACAAATCATAGACTCCAACCCACATCATTTTAATTACCTTCCCTTACTTTCACATCTAATAAAACAGGAGTGAATCAGTGCGGTTCTGATAAGTCAGCGTGCGTGTACATATGTCCAAACAGGGACTTGTATAGGACATTTCAGAAGCCTTATGCTACTGCCATTTATGAGCAAGGTCATTCCCATGGGACACACTGAGTACATCAGCAACGCCAAGACAAGTGGCCTCCAGTGGCAACACCACGCGATCTCATTGGCTGGAGCAAAGGAGGACTGATCCAATTCAGCACTGATGAGGTCACACAATGCAATTCAATTCAGTCAAATAGCCAAATGAATGGCACAGAGGAAACCAAATCTATCTTTGTGACAACTTGGAGCCTTGGAGCCCACTGGAGCTGACAAATGGGTTCAGTTACTAGTACGACAGGAAACTAGTTTAGTCATGGTAACTGGTGGAAAATTGCCTCCTGTTGATTATACTGGAGTGATGTACAGAACATACAGTTGAGGTCAAAAGTTTACATACACCTTGCAGGATCTGCAAAATGTTCATTAATTGACCAAAATAAGAGCAATCATACAAAATGCATGTTATTTTTTTATTTAATACTTAATATTATTATTAATTCTAGAACTGTGTTGTTGCTTGAATGATCTACAGCTTTGTTTTTTTGTTTAGTGATAGTTGTTAATTTTTTGTCCATTGTTTGTCCTGAACAGTTCAATTGCCCGCTGTTCTTTAGAAAAATCCTTCAGGTCCTGCAAATTGTTTGGTTTGTCAGCATTTTTGTGTATTTGAACCCTTTCCAACAATGACTATGATTTTGAGATCCATCGTTTCACACTGAGGACAACTGTGGGACTCATATGCAACTATTACAGAAGGTTTAAACACTCACTGATGCTCCAGAAGGAAACAAGATGCAATAAGATTCAATGAAAACTTTTTGAATCTGCAGATCAGGGTAAATTGAACTTATTTCGTCTTCTGGGAAACATGTAAGTACCTTCTGTAGCTTCTGAAGGGCAGTACTAAATGAAAAAAATACGATGTGTAGACAAATGAAGAAAAATGTACATGTCTTCATTCTGTTCAAAAGTTTACACCCCTGTCTCTTAATGCATCGCGTTTCCTTCTGGAGCATCAGTCAACATTTGAACCTTCTGTAATAGTTGCATATGAGTCCCTCAGTTGTCTTCAGTGTGAAAAAATGGGTCTCAAAATCATACAGTCATTGTTGGAAAGGGATCAAATACACAAAAATGCTGGAAAACCAAAGAATCTGTGGGACTGGATTTTGGGAAAGGATTTTTCTGAAGAACAGTGAGCAGTTTAACTGTTTAAGACAAACAAGGGACTCATGAACAACCATCACTAAACAAAAAACAGCTGTGGATCATTTAGGTAACAACACAGTATTAAGAGTAAACTTTTAAATGGTCATTTTTATAAATTCAACCATTGTTTTCTGTTGTGGACTATATGTGAATGTCTTTTGTGTGAAAAATCTTAATCAGGTCCAAAATAAAAAATAACATGCTTTTTGTAGGATTCCTCTTATTTTGGTCAAATAATTACCATTTTGCAGATTCTGCAAAGGTGTATGTAAATTTCTGACCTCAACTGTATATATCAATAGTACTGATCAGAAAACATCTCTCTCTTGAACAAAATAAATGTGCCTGATTGTAATGAATGTGCATTTTTAGTGCACTTCAAATCTTAAAAATTACATTTTAAGGCTTTGTGCTGATGCATTCTTGTTTCATAATAAAGCTCAACACAGGTGAATGTCTTTTGCATAAGAGCGAGTTATAAATAGCATCCTGAGTCAATAGAAACCATGACTCATCCTTGAAAACATGAGAAAAAAAAGTAATTGTAATCATATTTTGGAACCCAATTTTTTGGTATATTTAACATGGAAAATACTGAAAAATACTGATCTGTTTGGATACACAAAGAAGCAAGACAGGTTTAAACCTCTGGGTCCCATTAATAAACACTCTAATGCATGTGACAAAACAATGACCACAAGAGAAAAGGAGCTGAAGCAAGAAAGAAAAGGCGTGACAGAGCATCTTATTATGACAGGTCATTTTACTGCATCGCTGCAGCTATTGACACGAGGCACTGATTTCTGATCGATCACATGGCAGTGCTGTAAACAACACAGTGACCTCATTAGTGTTCTAGAAGCTTGTGTGATCTAACACGTCCCGTGGTGCAAGATTATGAAGCGTTAGAGCATTTCCTGCCACATTAATGCCAAAAACAAAACAAAGCAAAAAACAAGCATGCAATGGTTCAAAGTTCAGAAAAGAAAAGAAAGGAGAAAGAAGCAAACATAAATACAAATTGCATCAAGGTATTGTATTTAGTGCATATAGTATATTTAGCATGTATTTAGCATTTCAGTGCAGACCATTATGTTTTAGTCTATGAAACATATCTGTCAACATTATCATATCAATAGTAATGTATGGCAATTTACCATAAATATTATATATAATATCAAATAATTCACTATTTTCTATGTCAAAGTGCATTAAAACCCTTTATCTGTGTGTTTTTTTGGTTTTCTAGCATTAAATATAATAATAATAATAATACATAAAAAACAAAATAATATTAAATTTTCATTATTAATAATATTAAATTATTAATAATCCAACTATTAAATAATTTAAAATTACTTTATAATATGTGAGCACGGATAACAATGTTAAAAGTAAGAGGACTGCAAATTTAGGCTAGACTAGTTTATGACCAGATGTTGGTTTATATTTGATAAAGTGTAGATTGATAAAGTGTACATCTACACATCAACTTTGCCAGTAACAAATGGATGTAGATTCCACTTTCTGCGAATATGAATGACTTCATCCACTTCAACAATGATACAGTATTATAGAGAACCAAATTAATGGTTTAAGATAAAGTGTTCAAATAAAGTCAATAATTCTTTATGAATCCCTGTCAATCAGTAATAATAATGATAGCGCACACAGAGCTGTTTGTATGAGAATAGATCCTCGTTCAGACTCCATGGTGTGCTGCCCTATTTTAAGAGTATGACAGAGCTGTCATTTAGACAGCAAGAATAAGGAAGAGAGCAGCAGCGTCCCGAGGGAAATCAGAGGGATATAAAAGTCTTCCAGTGCAGGTGACAGAGAGAGAACAAGAGAGAAAGAAAGAGAACAATCATGCTGCTTCAGTCAGTACATATAAGTCTGTGCTGTGTCCCAAAGAGTCAAAGATCTCCAGACAGAAATGAGCCTGATAAAGTTCACAGACAATCAGATCCAGCTCATCAAAACGAAACCTAAAAATCTAAATTAGCTGTTAATTTGATTTTTTTTCTTCAGTAGAGCAGTGAAGAAGATTTTTAGCTGAAACCGTGATCCTTGGTGATTCATAAAATGCATCTCAGTGGCCACCAGGACTTCGAGAGTCAGAAAAAGCATATCAAGGAATGCAAAATCAATACCTGTGGCTCCTGACGATATATCGAGGACTTACGGAGCAAAACAATTGGTGTGTGCAAGAATCTGAACATTATTCACAACATTATTTTGTGTAATACAGCCTCAGGCAAAAGGGAAGTCCAATTCGTTTCTGTGAACTGGTTCTTTTGTGCAGTTCATCTCTGGTTAAAACAAGCATAACATCAGGCAATGATGTAATGTGTATGCAGTTATATTATTAAAGCACCCAATAATAATGTGAAACATGGATATTTATCATGCCTAAAGCATATAAAGTGAACAACCTTTTTACATAAACTATGATAAATCAACACGTTCTCACTCCCAACTCATCACATATTGATGCTTGGTCAGGACCCTTTGGTGTCACTTCTTGACGTTTAGGGTACCCCTTTAGCGTCCTTTTTTGACGTGCAGGGTCCTCCAGTCCTTTAAATAAGAAACTCTTGGCGTCAATGTGCTGACGCGAAAGGCACTGGGAATTTTAGCGCCATGATTAAATTATACACTGAGTAATAATATTGCTATTATTGCATATATGCAGGGGTGTGATTTTTTTCAATGCAAATAGTCACAACAGTTTTATTTATATTACACTATTTACACATTTAGCACAACCCCTGCCCCTAACCTAACCACAAAACACAAGATAAAACAGGCAGATACAACTATATTCATAATTTAATTCAAAAAGTATTAATATTCCAAGTGTTCCGAGGCAAAACAATTGATTTGTGAGAAGAATAGACGCGATCGACGTCTCCGTCCGCCGTCCTGTGTGCTGCTGCAGTCTGTCTGTGCGCAAATTCAAAAAATGCCTCCAGCATTTCACCAGCCTTATTGTGAAATGCCATTGTCTCTTGTGTGTCTCGTGACCAATTGCGTCACGCTAATGTTTGGGAGTATCTTTTTGAATGAGATGTGAGCGTGTTAACAAAGCGGGATCATTTCAGCGATTTAAACCTTCAATCTTTGCATAAAGAGAGTGTATGGCTACAGCAGACTTAGAATGCAGTAGGACTTCTTTGTAATGCTTTTATACTGCTTGTTTATGGTCAGTTTTTGCAATAAATACCTGTGACCGTACCCTGTAAAAAACAATTTGTTGAGTCAACTTAAAATAATTTGTTAAAATTTTAAGTTCAGTCAACTCAAAAAAAGTTTATTCAACTTGAAATGTTAAGTTGTATTAAGTGACAACTTACATATTTTAGTTGATTTTACTTCAAATTTTAAAGCAGCTTACCCAGCTTTTAAGTTTAACAAACACAAATATCTAAGTTGTCACTTATTACAACTTAACATTTCAAGTTGACTAAACTTATTTGAGTTGACTGAACTTAAAATTTTAAGGCAGCAGGGTATTAAAATATTTTAAGATGACTCAACAAATTGTGTTTTTTTGTTTTTTACAGTGTACTTATATTTGTCTGCTACGACTTTTATATTGTTTAGAAATGGGTAGGTTTAGGGAAGGGGTAGGTTTAGGTGCTACAATGAAAGTATACAATTATATAAAAGTATTTCTATTTTTTTTACAAATGCATGCAAAACATTAAATTAAGACAAACAACCGAAAACAATGGAGGACGCTGCACGTCGAAAAATGATGCAAAAAGGGCTACCATGGGCCTTAAAAAGTGACGCTCAATATGTGATGAGTTGGGAGTAAGAACGTGTTGGATAAATCATAAAAACTTGCATTTGGCCCCTTCATTCAAGTGTTCGGTTCACATATGCGCATATCAACGCCTCATCTGTCTTCAGTCCGAGTTTAAACTCTTTTCTCGGTTCAATGACTGATGGAGGAACTGGAGCACTGAATGAGTTCACTTCTTCATATGATCATATATGCTGGTATTTTGAGTCAGAGTGACTGTCAGGCTTCTGAAAGTGAGTTTAGATTGAGTAACTTGTAGATCTGTGCTGCTCGAGCCTCAGACTGTTTCCAAATTTGGTAAACTGGTTCAACTAGCTCACTAAAAAGAATCGGTTTAAAAGAATCATTCATTTGTGAACCGGAAATCACTTCTGACCATGTGTCTGAGGCTCTGGATTACAGGTCATAATGTTGTAAATAAAGTTAATTTTTTCACACAGACTGATCGCTTCGCTTCATAAGACCTCAATATATCATAAGGAGCCACGGGTACTAATTTTTTGCTCCTTCAAATGCATTTTTGACTTCATATGCATTTTTGACATTTTATAAATCACCAAGGACCACAGTTTTAAGCTAACAATCTTCTTTACTGTTCTTTACTACTGAAAAAAGTACCTACATCTTGGATGGTCTGAGGGTGAGTAAATGAACAGCAATTTTTATTTTTGGTTGAACAATCTCTTTAAAATCTGTTTCCCTTTTCAGTGTGAATGAGCAGCACATGCAGGTGCTCTGGTTAAATCTGACAGTTCCACTTTAAAAATTAGCCTTCATTCTCTGAGGACTCTTATAAAAAGCACACTATCACACACCTGACATACTTCTAAACGGCTGGATGGATGTTAATCAAGGTAACCCTGCAACCCTGGGCCAAATGAGCTGGAGTCAAATCAAGCATTGACAGAGTTGAGGGATGTAAGTCCAGAGGAGTGGTTTAGAGCTCAGAGGTGCTTACTCATGGTTCAGGAGAAGTAATGCAAGTTCTTAGTTATGTAAAACATCAACTTGGTCTCAGATGTTTTTTCTAGAATCACACAAGAGACAGAAAACTAGACACAAATGAGACAATTATTGACAGAGTAGAAGTGTGAAGCTGTAAAATCAATATGCATAGTAGAGTTTGATTTTTTATGGGTAAAATGTGTTTTTGGCATGCTAAAATGTATTAACTCAAATTATTTTGTCAAAAAATATTTGTATGCTATGCAGTTTCCTAGACAAATATATATTATAAAAATGGTACACTACCAGTGAAAAGTTTTTGATGTTTTTTAAAAAAAGTCTCTTCTGCTCACCAAGCTTGCATTTATTTGATCCAAAATACAGCAAAAACAATACAATGTTTTAAATATTTTTACTATTTAAAATAACTGAATTAATTTTAATATTCCTGTGATTTTCAGCATCATTACTCCAGTCTTCAGTGTCACTTGATCCTTTAGAAATCATTCTAATATGCTGATTTGCTGTTCAAGAAACATGTATTATTAGTATTAGTATTAGTAATAGTATTAACAATATTTAAAACAGTTAAGGATATTTTATTCAGGATACTTTAATAAATAGAAAAACCCAAAGATCAGCATTTATCTGAAATCAAAAGCTTTTGTAACATAATACACCATACCATTCAAAAGCTTGGAGTCAGTATAATTTTTCTTTAGAAAAGAAATGATAGAAATTAATACTGTTATTTAGCAAGGATGCTTTAAATTGATCAAAGTGATGATAAAGACATTTATAATGTTACAAAATATTTATATTTCAGATAAAAGCTGTTCTTCTGAACGTTCTATTAATCAAAGAAACGTGAATATATATACACATATATATATATATATATATATATATATATATAACTATGTTTATAATAATAAACATTTTATGTGCAGCAAATCAGAATATTAGAATGGTGCTAAAAATGCAGCTTTGAAATCACAGTAATAAATTCTATAGTGTTCTTTGTCTGTTTGATTACGTCATTAATTGATCTTTACCACACATCTCTGCCATATGTACATCAAGCTACTACTACATATATTGTAAAAATGTCAATTTGGTGTAAAGCTGCTTTGCAACGATATGTATCGTGAAAAGCGCTATACAAATAAATTTGAATTGAATTGAATTGAATAATAAATTATATTTTAAAATATATTTAAACAAAACAGTTATTTTATATAGTCAAAATATTTAAAAAATACAGTTTTAGCTGTATTTTGGATCAAAAAAATGCAGGCTTGGTGAGCAGAAGAGACTTCTTTAAAAAAATTTAAAAAATCAAACACTCAAAAATCTAAAACTTATGACTGGTAGTGTATATATTTATTAGACTAAGTGGACTGTTTCATTTATCATGCATATGTAATTAATTAATTAAAATATTTATTTTAATATTATATATATAATATTTATTTATTTTATGTTAGTATTTAAAAGCTGCTTTGATGTTCATCATGTGACTTTCTCATCACCACCTGCTTTTGGTGGTTATCAGCGTGTTAGAAAGGTACAAAACAGATTTCAGTACTTCAATATGTTGGTTAACATTACATCAGTTAATGAAATTACGGTATTTAAATGTAAATTTAAGTTAAAACTGTAAAACCTAAAACATTGCTACCATATTTTTACAGTAAAATTACAGCAACCACAGCTGCCGTTTTCTTACCGTAAATTTTACAGAATTTTTTTACTTTGTAATTATTGTAATACATTGGTAATAATAATTATAATAATAAACTGTGCATTTAAGTATCCTTTTTTATAATAAATCTAACATATGTAACATACAAAGTGATTATTTAAATGCATTATTAATATTAATAAAACATTTCTCATGAGGTGATTTTTTCATATATTATTGTTCTAATATAAGGATAATAATAATAATGTGCCATTAATCAAAATTTTAATATAAAATCAGAAGCTGATATGATGCCCTGATTTTGAACTTGCAAAATGCAGTTTAAATTCGGCTTCAAACGATCCCACATGTCTTGCCTTTGTCTCCCTGAACTCTGTGTATTTTTTGACTGTCACGAATCCAAACAAAAACAGTCCAGACAGAGTAAGAAAAAAGACAAGCATTTGGCATTAAAAAGTATATAAATTGTATTATTTTTATTAAATAACCGACTGAAAAAACATCGCTAGATAAGACCCTTCTTCGTTGGCTGGGGTCGTTTACAACCGCATTTGGTTGCATTGGGCATTTTGAGTACATTATCTGTATATTTTTTGTTCTGGAAGTGGACTTATCCTTTAAAAGAATCTTGTAAGAAACATTCAAGATAAAATTGCAATTTTATGATTACAGCCTTTCTTGGTAAATATGAGAACAGCTTTAGATATAGTTGAGATCTCATGTGAACTTGAGAAGACGGATTTTTAGGTTGCTTTTCTTGTGGCAAAAATCTGCCTATTTTTTTTTTTTTTAATGTTTGTTCTCATTAAAACCAAAATTTAATTAAACAAGAAGTTTAATTAGAATTAATCTGGCCTTGAAATAATCTTATGAGAAATGTTTGAAATTAAATTGCAGACGTCTGAGCACAGCATGAGACACAGCTGAGATTTCTTGTGAAGCTTAAAGAAACCGATCACCAGGTTGTTTCTCAAAATAAAAATATGATAGTTTTGCCTCAATTTGTTCTCCATTTATTATCACTGACGTCTAGAACAGATTGAGAAAATCTAATTTCTATGGGAGAAAAAGAAAGAATAAAAACAAAACGAGCTAAAGAGAGGAAAACTGGGAAAAGCACATGCAGCAATGCGAGAGGAAGCGGGCTGCACGTTGCTGCTGGTTTCTCCTCAGCGCTGCACGCTGTGATTTGCGGCTAAAAATATCCACCACATGACTGAGTCGCATTCACAAACACATGCACAGGACGGGAGGGGAGGGGAAAGAAAGAGGCAGACGCAGAGAGGGAGTTTAGGGGCACAGGTGCATAAAAGAACAAAAGATGGGGAAAAAAAGGAAAGGGAGTGGAGTTTGGAAGAGCAGCGGAAGAATATAAAAAAGGAGAGCGGCACTGCAGTTGGCCGCGTGCCACGACACGTGACAGCCAACACAGAGAGACCCAAGGAGACTTTGCAAAATATCAGGCCCGGGTGCACCGAGACACAAAGCGTCCCCACTGTTAGATAAAACACTCAATCTGGTTTTCAAGAGGCATTTAAACGCGTTCTTACCAGGCGAGTTTGAAGCCTCTCATTGGTGCGATGCTGAAAGCGTGTTTGGTACGGCGTCAGGCGGCTGCGGCCGGCGAGGCTGCATGTTGGTGATGAGCAGCCGCTGATGAGAGAGAGCGTCTCGCTGTGCCGTCCCATTCAGAGAGATGATGGTCTACGTACTCACCTGGACTACCTCTAATACTAACGGGATGTCCGACCATCCAGACGCTCCCATATAGACCAGCTGGACCAGTCAGATAAACCAAGCACTACTCAAAGAAAGAGTGGGACGAGTTCTGTGCAAATAAACTCGCACGGTGTGATGAAGTTGCGGTGCATGTGTGTGTATAAGCTCACTCATGCGCTCTCTCCCTCTCTCTCTCGTCCCCCGCTGCAGTTAAAAGCTGCAGTCTCTGAGCCGAGAGCGATACTGAGCATGCTCATCGCAGGCTTTCCTCTCCCTCCCTCGCTCTGGTTTGCTCAGATTGTTTGGTTAGCTGTGACTGTCCCCTCTGCTCAGGTCAGATGAAGTGGGTTTGTGTGGTTCTGGTCTCGGTGTGGGAGATTATGAGGACCTGTTGCCCTCCCGTCAGCCACATTTAAGTCTCCATCAGTGGCTGGAGATACTAATCTGCTAATGCACACATGCTTTGGCTCTGTTTCAAAAGCAAGCTGTAAAAAATGATTGTAATTCCAACTGTAAAAATGTTCATGTAAAAACATGTTAACTGGTTAAGACAAGTTCACTTACTCTACATATGGTGAAAAAAAAATATCTAATGGTATATGCTTTTGTTGAAGCCACTTAGAATTGCAAAATTTTTGAGAAATGCTATTTTTGTTATCATTCTTGTGCTTTCCCGCTACAAACATTGCATATAGTGGCATGCGAAAGTTTGGGAACCCCTTGCAGAATTTGTGAAAATGTGCAGAATTTTAACAAAATAAAAGAGATCATACAAAACGCATAATAATTTTCATTTAGTACTGTCTTGAGTAAGATATTTTACATAAAAGATGTTTACAAATAGTCCACAAGACAAAAAATAGCTGTAATTATAAAAGTAACCCCCTTTCAAACTATTATTTGTTTTTTGATGGTTGTTCATGAGTCCCTTATTTGTTCTGAACAGTAAAACTGAGCACTGTTCTTCAGAAAAATCCTCCAGGTCCACCAGATTCTTCAATTTTCCAAAATCTTTTGCATATTTGAACCCTTTCCAGCAGTGACTGTATGATTTTGAGATCCATCTTTTCACACTGAGCACAATTGAGGGACTCAAACACAACTATTAAAAAAGGTTCAAACATTCACTGATGCTCCAAAAGGAAACACGATGCATTAAAAGCTGGGGGGTGAAAACTTTTGAACAGGATGAATACGACCAAATCTTTCTTATTTTGTTGAAATATCTTTTTTTTCCCCATTTAGCACTGCCCTTTGGAAGCAACAGAAGATACTTGCATGATTTCCAGAAGACAAATTAAGAACAATTAAGAACGATGGATCTCAAAATCATACAGTCATGGCTGGAAAGGGTTAAAATATGCAAAAGATGCTGGAAAACTGAAGAATTTGCAGGATCTGGAGGATTTTTCTGAAGAAAAGAGCTCAGTTTAACTGTTCAGAACAAACAAGAGACTCATGACCATCACAAAACAAACAAACAAACAAAAAAAAATCAGTTGATCATCCAGGTAACCACACACAGTATTAAGAACCAAGGGTTCCCAAACTTTTGAAGGTGGTTATTTTAATAATTTCAGCTATTTGTTTGTCTTGTGGACTATACGTAAACATCTTTTATGTAAAACATCTTACTCAGGACAGTACTAAATAAAAAATAACATGCATTTTGTATGATCTCTCTTATTTTATTACAATTATTCACATTTTCACAGGGGTTCCCAAACTTTCACATACCACTGTATGCATGTTAACATGCTGTTGATAGCTATAAGTTACCTGAAAAAGATTTATAAAATCATAAAATTACTATTATATTTCATTAGAGTCATTTACTATAACATTTGGAAGTGCACATTTAATGCAAATTTAAATTTACTTTCGTAAACACAAGGAACACCTGTAAATAATGTAAACGCTAATTTTAATTAAATAAAATGTTATTATCATCACAATATTCTAGTTAGAACTAAAAATCATGCTAACCCAGTTGAAACTATGCAAAGGTCCTCACTACCATGGTAAAAAATATACAGTTTCTATAAAACTACAGTATTTGTTTTGAAACATTAGCCTAATGCAGTTTAATAATGGTATGATAAAGAATGGTTTGGGTCAAGCTGATAAACTGGTAATGTGGAGCAGGGCAATAAAGTATCGCATTGTACGTTCATTCCATTTTTGGAGTGTTTGCTGTTTTTGGTTTCTCATATGCAACAGAAATGACAAAATCAGATATAGTTGGGCATACTGTACTGGAACCACTGCGACTATTTAGTCTCAGTTTGGGAACCCTGTATCAATAGCTTAAATCCACTCTGCTTTATCTGTTATGGGTGAGAAATCTAAATGCAAGAGCAAAACAGAAGAGACTCACACAACAGTGCTTTGACCTATCACGCACACAGCAGCTGTTCACGCAGCACACGTCTCCTAGAGATGTGCAAAAATACACGCTTTAAGGATCAACTAGTTGTGGGTTTGTCTGCACAGCCAGCTGACCAATTAATCTGAAGTGAACGCTGTATAATTAGGCTGTCATGTCCACCTGACACTGATCAGACACATTTAAAAGAAATATAGGGACCCTAAACACAGTTCCAGCAGCTGGTGGGTGGATAAATCAACACAGGCGACATAATAAAATAATAAAATTTAACTGCACAAACTATCTTGGCCACCACAAACAACAAGTTGAGCTGGAAACATTGTTTACAGCAGCAATCTGAAGACCTGACACTAATTGTCTCGGAATTAATGGAACAAAACCATGTTACACGATTACAAAACCATTGCTTTAATGGCTGCAGCGGTGGTGCTATAAAGAGGACTTGTTTTTAAACGTGATGTAAATCCCAAATAATAATACTTAATCTAACTGCATTGCTGTTATTACACTGTCTTAACAAAATACACCTAAAAAACATATATGAACTAACTAGTTGACTAATGAATAACAAAATTAACAAAATATTTAAATGTTACCTTGACAACTAACTGAAAATAAGTTTTAAATAAAGTTTAAACGTTTTTAAAAAATTAAAACTATATTATATATCATACTATAAATATTTAAAAAGGCAGATAAACAAAAATGAACAGAAATGACACAAATGTAACAAAAATTTTTACTACAAAAATACAATTAAAAAGTTAATTCAAGTATAAATTAAAATAACACTTATGTCAATGACATTTATGTTTTTTCAGTGTTGTGTGTTCCACAAGAGTGTGTGACAGACACAGACTGGTTATCGGTGCAGATGTACAGCTTGACGTTTGTGTTTATTACACAGTTCTCAGGATGAGCTTAACACGTACTCCATAAGTCACACTCTTTCCTAGAAAATGCCCACAATTCATGCACAAAACCCACACACACACTTACACACTAATGAATACACCTTTAATGGCATTGAATAGACACTAACAGTAACATGAGCCATCTCACAAACCAAAAATGAGAATTCTGGGAAAGTGGAGGGATCTGAGGGGAAACCTGGCATGATGGGACACTCAAATGTCCATTAACATAAATAAGCTTGTAGATGTCTGGGTTACTGTGGGCTCAAGTAAACACATTACAAACAAACCAACTAGTGTACACACACACACACACACACACACACACACACATATTCACAGACTTAAAGAGGCATACAGTGATCAAAGTGGTAGAAGACAGCGTATTTATCATGTACGTATCTTAATTATGATCAGAAACTAATGAAAATATGTGTATGTGTAGGCTGTTGTGTTCTGCAGTAATGAGTGGAGTGGTGCTGATTGGACAGCTCCTCATAGTAAGAGTACAGCAAAGACACACAATACAGTAATACATTGCAATGAGACTTACTGCATTTTATCTGCTTCTGACTCACTGATATCTAACAGTCTAACAGACCACATTTCCTTCTTGTAGACAAACCAAACAAACAAACAAAAAAAAGTATGATGACAGCTCTGTTTCAGAATGCTGTGAGCTGCCTTGTTGTCTAAATCAAATGGAGCCATTAAAGTGAATGCATGTAATAGTGATAGTAGATGAAAGATTTTGAGTTAATGTTATATTGGCCACCACTACTGTCTATATACAGTTGAGGTCAAAAGTTTACATACACCTTGCAGAATGTGCAAAATGTTAATTATTTTACCAAAATGAGAGGGATCATAAAAAATGTTATTTTTTTATTAAGTACTGACCTGAATAAGATATTTCACATGGAAGACGTTCACATATAGTCCACAAGAAAATAATACTTAAATTTATAAAAATGACCCTGTTCAAAAGTTTATATACACTTGATTCTTAATACTGTGTGAATGTAATACGGAACTGAATGATGTTCGTTTTTGTTTAGTGATAGTTGTTCATTTAAATCACAGTTAAACTGCTTGCTGTTCTTCAGAAAAATCCTTCAGGTCCTGCAAATTCTAGGGTTTTTCAACGTTTTTGTGTATTTGAACCCTTTCCAACAATGACTGTATGATTTTGAGATCCATCTTTTCACACTGAGGACAACTGAGGGACTCATATACAACTATTACATAAGGTTCAAACACTCACTGATGCTCCAGAAGAAAAAAAACATGCATTAAGATCCGGGGGGTGAATACTTATTGAATTTGAAAATCAGGGTAAAATGAACTTATTCTGTCTTCTGGGAAACATGTAAGTATCTTCTGTAGCTTCTGAGGGGTAGTACTAAATAAAAAAATATGACATTTAGGCAAAATAAGAAAAATCTTCATTGTGTTCAAAAGTTTACACCCCCAGCTCTCAGTGCATCGTGTTTCCTTCTGAAGTACCTTCTGGGACCTAAAGGATTTTTCTGAAGAACAGCGGGCAGTTTAACTGTTCAGGACAAACAAGGAACTCACAAATATCTATCACTAAAAAAAACAACAAAAAAAAAACAGCTGTGGATCATTCAGGTGAAAACACAGTATTAAGAATCACGCATATGTAAACTTTCGAACAGGGTAATTTTTATAAATTTAGCTATTACTTTTCTTGTGGACTATATGTAAACGTCTTTTATGGGAAATATCTTATTCAGGTCAGAACTAAATAAAAAATAACATGCATTTTGTGTGATCCCTCTTATTTTGGTAAAATAATTAACATTTTGCAGATTCTGCAAGGTGTATGTAAACTTTTGACCTCATTTGTATATTCCAGTGCTGAATGAATTGCATTTAAAAGAAGCATTTTTCTTGAATCATCTTAGATGAATTTTCATTACTGTTTTAATGCAATTTTCAGGTCTTAAAACTCTCTCACACAGCTTAACCGCTTACATGTACATATTGATTTCTTCACAACATGCTTCATGCATGTGATCAATAACAGCACATATGGTGGATCGCATCAGTCCTCCACTTTCACTGAAGCCTCTCATATGAAAGCAACGGTGATGTAAAACATCTAAGACAACACAAAATAGGGCACTTTTTTAAAAAACGAGTTTATCTGTGCAATTTTCACCCACTCCTTCTCTCACAGTCTCTCTGGGTCTCTCGTCCCATCGTTTACTTTTTAGACACACCCTGCCTGAGGGACCATTGTGGATTATTTTTAGAGCTGTATAGGTTGATCAGTGGCAGCCAATGAGATGTGAGTATTCGCTGTCAGCTGACCGGGTGATTGTCACACCAGTTCAGTGTCAGAGTAAGGATGTGTGGCGGCACGTGGTAATCCTGCCTTCTGTAAAACACACATACACACACACACGCACGCAAACAAACTGCTCTATTTCTCTTTCTAGCTCAATAATCCTTATGGAAAATCCCCATGTGGAAGTGTGTACACAGCTGAGTGGGCTAAAGGTGAATTAACAACAACTACAACAATATTTATTATTCCGCTAAACGGCCAATCAGTGACAGCACTCATTAACACATTCTGACCACATAAGGCAAAAGATCAGACAGCAGATTTGTGAAAGAGCGATGCGAGAGAGATGGGCAGGATAAGTTAGTGTCTGTGGCCTTTCGAGCAGCTGTGTGTCTGTGTGGCATTTCAACATCAGTAGGAGCTCCAGCGGCTCAGAGAGCAGAGATGGACTCCAGGATCTCAGTTCACTGAAATGGCACTACAACCAGAATTCATTATAGCTCTAGCTAAAGATTCAGACTGATATTGGTATTGCTCATTCGGTAACACTTTACAATACGGGTGCACAAATATGCATTCATTCATGCTTAACTAATGCAGAGATAATTGTGAGTTAATATATAATAAAGAACTAAACCATTCATTAATAATTACTTCATCAGCAACAAATGAACATTCTATATGATTCATAGATTAAGTAATCAATAAATTGTTACTAGTTAAATGTGGTATAATGTATTAATTGCCTAATCACTTATGTTATAAAGTAATAGTGTAAATTCATGTGTTAAGTACCACAATGGTTTGAAGCCATGCATTTCAACTTCCAGTTGTCTGCTTTAATTAATCATTAGCTAATGATTTACAAAGATATCATCATGTTATGACTTTACTTGTTGAGGCACATAACTATTAACTAATTAAGTAATATGTAATTGCGGTTAACCTGATTTAGACTGATCTTCAAAAGGTCAGTAAGTCTTTTGCTTACCAAAAACAACAACAAAACAACAACAAAAAATTATATATATATAAAAAAATTATAATATATATATATATATATATATATATATATATATATATATATATATATATATATAAATAATATATATAACCTTATATTTTAATATATCTTGAAATGTCTGTAACACTTTAGTATAGGAACCAATTCTCACTTTTAACTAGCTGCTTATTAGCATGTCTTTTATTAACCTACTGGCTGTTTATTACTGCTAATAAAGCTCATATTCTATATCCCTAATCCTACCCACTACCTGAACTTAACAACAACCTTACTAACTATTAATAAGCAATGAACTGGGAGTTTATTGAGGCAGAAGTCATACTTAATGATTTGTTAATAGCGAGAATTGGACCTTAAAATTAAGCGTGACCAATATGTAATTTATTCCTGTGATAAAAGCTACATTTTCATTATCATTGCTCCAGTCTTTAGTGTCACATGATCCTTCAGAAATCATTTTAATTTGCTGATTTGCTGCTCAAAAAAAAAAAAAAAAAAAAAACATTTCTTCTTCTTCTTCTTATTATTATTATCAATGTTGAAAATATTACATTTTTATTTTATTTTATTTTATTTTATTTCTTTTTTTTTTTTTGTGGAAAATGTGATGTTTTTTTTTTTTCCAGGATGAATTAAACAATGTAACATTATAAATGTCTTTACTGTCACTTGTGATCAATTTGATCAAAATAGTGAAGAATTGATTGATTGATTGATTGACTGATTGATTGATTTTTGTTCTCTTTCTTTCTTTTTCTTTCTTTCTTTCTTTCTTTCTTTCTTTCTTTCTTTCTTTCTTTCTTTCTTTCTTTCTTTCAATCAATCAATCAATAATCTTACTGACCTTAACCTTTTGATTGGTAGTATAGATTATTTTTGTTGTCTAATAAAACACTAATAATAAACATGCAGTTAAACATTGTAGCAAATCTAAAAAGACTGATTTATGTGTTTCATTTTTAATTTAGACAAACTATACAGAATTTTAAAGGGACAGTTCACCCAAAAATGAAAATTCTGTCATTAATTATACAGACAAAAATAATGACTTTATTGCATGCATCATGGTACTCTCATGAACATGCAGCAGAAACTGACATGTAAGAGAAGAAATTGTTGAATAAAGTCATTACTTTTGTTTTCTTTGCACACAAAAAGTATTGTCGTAGCTTCATAACATTACAGTTGAGCCACTGATGTCACATGGACTATTTTAACAATGTCCTTACTACCTTTCTGGACCTTGAAAGTAGTAGTACCGTTGCTGTCTATGCAGGATAAGAAAGCTCTTCATCAAAAATATCTTAATTTATGTTCCGAAGATGAACGAAGGTCTTACGGGTTTGGAACGACATAAGGGTGAACTACCCCTTTAACACTGGTGCATCCCTAAAGTAAGACAGTACTCTCATTTTAGCTTTCCCAGCTTGATTTGCTATTTGTTTCCAGACAGAATGCATTTTAAACCTCAGTTATCTGACTGTGCTTGGTGCGTGAATCAGCCCTCCTCTTCCTCGCCTCCTCATGTCAGTGCTCTCCTCCTCTTATCATTGTCTGTGTAACGTGTTGCATTCATTTACATTCACAAGGTTAAAGTGACTGCTGTATTGAAACATGAACTTGTAAAAGAGTGCTTCGTCTCACACACAAACAGATGCTCTCATACCCGCACAGACACAGGAGACTGAATCAAATAACAGCTAGTATATAAAATCTGTATTAAACTTTTTAGACAAGACAAAATTGCCAAAATATAGAAGAACAATAACTGAATTCAAGTCATTCATTTTTGTCTCACAACTATAATACATGGTAAGAATATTTATGTGAAATAAAACATTAAAAATTAAAATTAAAAAGATTTGTCAGTTAAAATATATCTATGACACTTAAATACGTGTGAGACCATATATGAATCTTGTTTCTTAACATCATGGTGAGTTTCCATAGAGACTAATGGGCCCCGAAAGTGGCTGCGACCCAGGCCCCATGACAGCCACTTTAAGGCCTCATGCAGAGGCTGATTATATCATGACAACAAGCGTCAGTGTGTGGTGAAAGGCTATTCTGAGCTGATTTTTGTCACTCACTCATCAGTGGTAATGAACACACATACTGGAGAATCTGTGACGTCATGTTTCCTGTGATTATATCATGTGTGACAGGTACATCATGTTCCCGAGTCTGTGCAACACAAGTGTGTGTCTGAAACTGACCGAACTAAATGTGAGAGGTCAATCATGCAGAATGTGCCCTCTGGTGGTGCACATGGGTAACAAAAGAAAATAAAACATTATCAAGTCACACACTTTCCCCTGGTTTCATAGACAAGGCTGAAGCCTAGTCCCAGACTAAAATGCATGTCTGGGCTGTTTTAACTGATAGAAACCTGCACTGACTGATCTTAAAATATGTAAATTTGTCATGTATCAAGATGTACACCTGTAGTGTTTTTATCTAAGGCATTATAAAAGCTACTTAATTGTCCTTATTTAACTATGACCTAAACCTGGCTTAACCTAAGCCTTGTCTGTGAAACCGGGCCTTTGTGTGCTGTCATTGAGGCAATATGGATTAGTACATTCAGTTATATGAGTTCTAACGGTCAGTTGATTTAAGTTATATTTAATCAATTGTATACTTTATTTTTACAAAAAGCACTACTTATGAGTGACTAGTTATAAATAAATACATATTTTTTAACTTAATGCCACTATAATAATTAATTATTACTATAAAAATTATTTATTCATATTATTGTATGTATTTTATTTTGTCTGATTGCAATTTTATTATAAGGTGGCCTGGACTTGGGGGACCGCTGGGGGGTGGGGGCGGGTGGATGTTTGAAGGGGTTCAGAGGGTCAGACTGAGCTGTTTTTTTTTTTTTTTTTGTAAAGAAGCAATTGTATACAATTGTATATGACCCTTTCTATACAAAACCAACAAAAAATTGATCCCAAAAAACATATAGATATATTTATTCATGTCTTCTATTTCTCATTTTATTTCTATTCATTTGTGTGTGTATATATATATATATATATATATTAATTAATTAATTAATTAATTAAATTAATTTCTCATGTTTTCATTACATTCTGTTATTGTTATTTATAAATACGTATTTTTATTTTAACTTAATGCCACTATAATACATTCATTATGAATTGCCTATATATATATATAGTTTATGAATTGCCTATATACATATATATATAGTTTAACAATTTAAGAATGTATTCAAATATTCATTAAATTATATAATTTAAAAATAAATTTATTTAATGAATAATTTAATGAAATAAAATAATGAAAACAAAATTACAATTTATTTAACAATTGTCTTACTTCTCTTTTTATTTCTATTTATATCTATCTATCTATCTATCTATCTATCTATCTATCTATCTATCTATCTATCTATCTATCTCTCTCTCTCTCTCTCTCTCTCTCTCTCTCTATATATATATAAACAGTTGTTCAAATTAATTTCTCATGTTTTCATTACATTCTTTTATTGTTATGGAGGGTCAGATTACTCAAAATAATATAATTTAAAAAGTATTTATATACATTTTAAAAACATTTTTAAATAAAATATAAACATTATTAAATTATTAAATTGCCAAGCAAATAAATAAATGTATTTTTTAATTTCACTGTATAATTATTTGCACTAAATGGACTGTTTTTATTTATTTATTTATTTTTAAAGCTTGAGATTGTTATTTCCTTCTTATTTGTAAGGTTATGGTTATTGGTACATCACTCAAGAATGTTTTTTTTTTTAAAAAACCAACCACAAGATAACGATAAAAAAAGATATATCTATCTATCTATCTATCTATCTATCTATCTATCTATATAACAACAACAACAACAACAACAATAATAATAATAATAATAATAATATTATGTATTTATTAATTAATTAATTTAAATGAATTATGTCCCTGTATAAACAAACAAACAAACAAACAAATAAATTAAAAAAAAAAAATACACAATGCACAAAAGTCCTCAAATATTTAAAATAACTATAACATGTTTAATAAAAGTCACTGGAATTTTCAAAACAGAAAATGTTTATCTGTTGACGAATGACAGGAGAACACTCTCGGGGGTCAAATGCTTAAAAAAGTTAAAATAACATATTTGAGACTGATAGCAACGTCAGGAGGAAGTGGTAAGCGATATATTTAACTGTAAATGCATCTGGCTGTTCAGTTCATTTGTGTAAAGTTCACTCCTCCCACACACGACCACATCAGCAAATGAAAGTTTGTGAGCAAAATTCAAAATTCACACAGCAAATGAGCAATTATGGACGAGAGTCACGGATGAACCAACTGTAAAACTTACAAACTCACTGCCATACGGGGGAAGAGAGTGTTTGACTGAACATTTCACCTCTCAGCATTACAATCTGCAAGGACATGAACATAATAGTCACTGTACTGCCTACCTGCAAACTTTCCATATTATATCTCTTTGTTTGACCTGTGAAACCAAAAAATATTGTCACACGGAGACAGAATTGGTGGGCAACATCAACGTCTTCAGTGACCTCACTGAGAATGAATCACAGGAACAGAGCTCTTCAGCACCCACATGTGCCTTGAGTCACAGACAAGCAGAACACGCTCACATTCATCACTAGTGTTCTCCTCTCAAACTCACACGCACGCTGACTTATGCCACAGTAATTGGGCTTCGCTGCCATTGCGGTGATTTGCTGCTGCGAGCTGACGGCTGCCCTCGAGAGGCTTCCATCTTTTCCATTCACAATAGTCCTCTCGCACCGGCTAATGCTGCCTGTTATGAGAGGGATTGAGTCGAGCTGCTCCCAAATGCGGCTCTGTGCATGTAAGAGCAACTCCCTCGTTCTCCTCTCAGCTTGAGGTGTTTGTGGAAAGGCAGAGAGATGTGCCTGCCTCAGCCAAACTTTATAAATAACATGCTGCATGGTGTTATAAAGGGAAAGAGAGAGAGAGAGCTTGTATATGGTGTTTCTTTGATTCTGAGGATGAAATGGACTCTTTTGCTTCTGTGCCTTTAAGATGCTGCATGTGAAATGAGTAACTGTGCTTGTAGGCTATGTGGGTTTGAAAAACAGTTCACAGGCACTAAATGCAATAAATTGTGAATGGCTCACAGCAATCTGCGATGAAATGTGTTGCATAAATAATTGAAGTCAGACTAAAACGATCAGGGAATCAAGGATGTGGCAATGTAATATTCTGTCTGATTATGATAAATGGCTACTATTTCATTTTAAAGTATTTTATTTATATAAATAATAATAAAAAGAAATCACTAAAACCAATTTAATGCTACAAAATTCATTTTGGCTTAACAATATTATAATGTACAGTTTAAAAACTGGATATTCAATTTGAGAATGTCTAAATATTATATAAAGTGTTATTATTGAAGATGAACTTAAAAAGACACTGATATGTGGTTGCTTGGGTTCTTCCATAAAAAATTTTTCCCAGCTGTTTTATCATGCGTCAGACAAAAATCACTCATTATAAGTGTAAATCACATGTTAGTAAGTTTAATACTAATGATATTAATGACTAATAATATTAATGAGCAATCATATTAATTCCCAACATTAAAAGTCTACACTATTTTGTCTAAATAAACAATTAATCAATCAGTCAATTAATCAATCAATCAATTTAGGCATAACAGCAGTCAAATTACAATGTGAGAAATAAATATTCATTTTGAGTTTACAGTTTGTTTTAAAGATCAACTTAAAGTGCAGTGTTACATGACAGACAAATATAAGTATATAAAAATTAGCAAATACATATCCAGTATCTATGGAAGCCCATTTCCGCCACTGAATAAAAAATAAAAAAGGTAATTGTGACTTTTTATCTCACAATTCTGACTTTTTCCTCACAATTTCGAGTTTACATCTCACAATTCTGACTTTTTTTCTCAGAACTGTGAGATATAAACGTTGTGAGTTATAAAGTCACATTTGTGGGATATAAACTCAAAATAGTGAGAAATAAAGTCAGAATTGCGAGATATAAACTCTTTATAACTCGCAATTGCGAGTTTGTATCTCGCAGTTCTGACATTTTTTCTCAGAATTGTGATATATAAACTCGCAATTATGAGTTATAAAGTCCAGTTCTGAGGAGAAAAAGACCGATATGTTCACAGAATTGCGAGTTTATATCTTATAACCCTGACTTAATTTCTTAGAATTGTGACTTTATATCACAAAATTCTGACTTTGTTTCTCAGAATTGCTAGTTTATATCACTCAGTCCTGACTTCATTTCTCAGAACTGCCAGTTTATATCTCAGTATATAAGTTTATATGTTTATATGCCAGTATATAAGTCAGAATTGTGAGATAACAAGTCGCAATAACCTTTTTTTTTTATTTTTTATTCAGTGGTGGAAACTGGCTTCCATAAATATCAGATGATATGTCCAATATAAAATGATATTTAAAAAAATCTTTAATATCATCTGATAACCATCCAATAAATGTAATAAATGTAATATTACTACTACTACTACAGTAATAATAATAATAAAAACTGCAGCCACTTTTTTCTCTTCAAGTATTGTATAAAGTGAGGATGTTGTGATTCCTACTGAATGACACAATCTGCACTTTATTTTGTTGTAACTGTTGTTTATTTATTGTTGGTTGATTTAGGTGGTTGTTGTTTACTTTGCTTAGTTTGTAACTGAGATTCACCAGACAGAATTTTGTTGTACTATGTACAATGACAAATTGATTTCTCATGATAGTAATATCCCTTTAAACTGGTGGTATAGGTTCATGTCTATCTGATCAATGTAAATTAATTTCCATCATGTTGGCTAAAAAATATTAGATTCACTTGTACTCACCACTATAAAACATCTACCAAGAATCAGAAGAATGAGCCCCTACAGACACACAGAATATAATCCTCAAGAAACCAGAAAACACATCCTTCTGCTAGATTAATATTATCTCCATCATTGTGCATTAGGCAGACACTTTTGTTCATAACTACTTACACTGCATATGTTGTACACATTTACATTTTATCAGTTCATGCTTTCCCTGGGAATCAAACCCCCAAACTTGGTGTTAAAAGCACCACACTCTACTGCTGGAGATTCAGCATCAGAAATTATGAATCTCTGGGTGACCCTCAAATCACTGGTGTCAAATCCACTTACACAGGATCTAGCTAACCCTCAGGATTTGCTCTCTACTGAGACTGCATTTCATTACCAACATATTGCGTCTCAGACCTACGTGAGAGGAACTGAACCGTAATAATGTGCAAAAGAGCAGACCGCAGCAAAAGCCATAATGAAAGAGGAACGAGATGATAAACCACATAATGAGAGGGCATGACATGTGCTACACCAGAACATGGCTGTAAAAAAAATCATGTTTTTCTTTATCTTTAAGAAGATCCACAATATTGTGTTGCTGCACTTGTGCCGTTTTGCTTGTTAAAAAAACTATCAATCAGATAACAGAAGGCATGTTTTTAGCAAGGTTTTGATCATTTTAATAATTTAGAGGCTTTAGAAATTTGTATATCAAATATGATACAGCAGGCATTATAGGGTTAAAAAGCAGTAGAGGATGAGGTTCATAAATCTCCCACAGTTCTCAGCTTAGAGCTTGTGTAGGTCATTACTGGGGCTGTGAATAATAGGCAGAGGTGAGCAATCTTCACCAAAGAGAGCGAGTCTGACTTCAGCTCTAACAAATGACCCAAATGAGAACCACAAAGTCTAGGAAATCCCTCTGTGACAGCAAACATAAATCTAGCCAGAGAAAAGCACACACGCATGTTGAGTATTCATGTTTTATGGGGACTTATAGGCTTAATCTACCACACATTCAGTAACACAGACTGACACAGAAGAGAAACAAATGTTGAATAAAGTCATTATTTTATTTTTGTTTTCTTTGCTCTCAAAAGGAATTCTCATAGCTTCATAACATTACGGTTAAAGCACTGTCACATGGACTATTTTAATGATGTTCTTACTACCTTTCTGGGCCTTGAATGTGTCAGTTGCGTTGCTGTCAGGGTCAAAAAGCTCTCGGATTTTAATAAAAAATGTATCTTAATTTGTGTTCCAAAGATGAACAAAGCTCTTATGGGTTTGGAACAACATAATGTTGAGTAAAAATTAAAACTTTAAGTTATATTTATGGGGTGGGGGATGTGATCGGCAAAGGACCTTGAGACAGGAATCGAACTCGGGTCGCTGACAGCACAGCTGCGCTATATGTCAGCACACTAACCACTGGGCTATCAGTGCCAACAAAACACTCTTTTTCTGACAAAATTAAAATTTCAGCATAGACTAAACTATTTTCAACTTTAAAAGATGAACAGAGGAAACAATGTGGTGATTCAGAGAGCCCAGGACAGCTTTATTTTTAGCTCTTTTTAGCTTTATTTTTAATCTGTTTTCAGAGGTAATCAATAAACTTATCTAAAAAACCTAAAATCCAGTAAGGGTCTGTAAGGAAATGTTCTGCGGAGGTTGCTCTCCTCACATGTAGTAGGTTTACCATCATGCAAATCGTTTCAAATGCATGCTTGCATAAACACATCGTCTCTCCTTGACATCCTAAAATAGTCTTGATAATTAATGACACATTATAATCTTTCCGCTCTCCAACCAAACAGTTGACAGCAAACACTCTTAAAAATAAAAGCTTCACAAGAGGATTTTCACAGCGATGCAATAGTAGAACGATTTTGGGTTCCGCAAAGAACCTTTCAGTGATCATTTCTCAGACCCTGTTTACACTAGTGCGTTTTCGTTTTTAAATGGTGTTTTAAAATGAAAACGATCCTCGTCTACACAAGCATTTTCTCTGCGTTTCAGAAACAATCTCTGTCTACACTACACAACCGAAAACGCATGTCACACGACCATACATGCAGTTACAACCACAGATATGTATATCAGCACCCTTGCAATTCTGTCAGAAAATGCAACCTTTCTTTCAGAAAATTGTTGCAGCAACACATAAAAACAACACAAAAACGTCAAATCTGATACAATTCCACACGGAAACCAAAAAAGGCACTGAACAAAATTATTGGCACCTTTAACTTAATATTTGGTAGCACCCCCTTTGGAAAAAATAACTGAAATCAATCGCTTCCTGTAACCATGAATGAGATTCTTACACCTCTCTACTGGAATTTTGGACAGTTTTGCAAACTGCTCCAGGTCATTCAGATTTGAAGGATGTCTTCTCCCAACTGCTGTTTTGAGATCTCTCCACAGGTGTTCTATGGGATTCAGATCTGGACTCATTACTGGCCATTTCAGAACTCTCCAGCGCTTTGTTTGTAACCATTTCTGGGTGCTTTTTGAAGTGTGTTTTGGGTCATTGTCCTGCTGGAAGACCCATGACCTCTGGTGGAGACGCAGCTTTCTGACACTGGCCACTATGCTGCGCCCCAAAATTCTTTGGTAATCATCAGATTTCATGATACTGTTCACAAAGTCAAGGCAACCAGGGCCAGAAGCAGCAAATCAACCTCAAAACATCTTTGAACCTCCACCATGTCTGACTGTAGGGACTGCGTTCTTTTCTTTGAAGGCCTCATTTCTTTTTCTGTAAACAGTGCCATGATGTCCTTTATCAAAAAGCTCTACTTTTGTCTCATCTGTCCACAGTATGTTCTCCCAGAAGGATTGTAGTTTTGTCACAAAAGTTTTGGCAAACTCCAGTCTCGCTTTTTTATGCAATGATGTCCTCCTGGGTCACCTACCATAGCGTCCCTTTTTACCATAACGTCCCAGGGAGGTTAGCTACAGTGCCATGGGCTGTAAACCTCTTGATGATATTGTGCACAGTAGACACAGGAACATTAATATCTCTGGAGATGGACTTGTAGCCTTGAGATTGTTCATGTTTTTCCACAATTTTTTCTCTCAGATCCACAGACAGCTCTTTACACTTCTTGTTTTTTCCATGCTCAGTGTGACACACAACACAAAGGTTGAGTCAACTTTTCTCCATTTCAACTGGTTGCAAGTGTCATTACTATATTGCCACAGGTGTGTTTAAATACAAATTACAGGAGCAGCACATGCTTGAAAAGCAATTATTTCTTACATTTTTGACAAGGTGCCAATAATTTTGTCCAGTCCATTTTTGAGCTCTGTGTGAAATTCTATCAAGTTTGACTTTCTTCTCTGTTTTTTTGTGTTGTTGCAGTGCAAACAAAAGCAATAGGCACGTGAATACAAAAACATTTGCAATTGGAACAGTATTCTGAGAGAAGTGTTGCATTTTCTGACAGAACTGCAAGGGTGCCGATATTTTTGGCCATGACTGTAGGTAGATGCCCTATGGCGGACACGCCTACGTGCCTGGAGCAGTCAAATGATGCATCTACCTATACATATCTATGGGCACAACAATGAGCATGATGTTATTGTTTACACGGTCATCAAGGATACACAGAGAGAATGTGGGCAGCCACGGCATCGTTTTCAAAGGTCTCTGTTTTGGTCCGTTTACACTGAAACACAGCCCCGGAGTTTTCAATCTAAAACAGGGTCTGCAGCGTTTTCAAAAGTCTCCGTTTTTGAGGGTTGAAAACGGCGGAGTAGTGTAATCGACAGGCGTAACCGTAGCAAAAGTTATGCGTTTTAAAACAAAAACGCAGTTGTGTAAAGGCAGCCTTAAAGTAACAATTTCTTTCTTAGTGCAAAAAACATTTTAATAATCTAAAGAATCATTTTATGGAATGGAAAGGTTCTTCATGAAACCATAGATGCCTTCATTTTTAAGACCGTAAGATCATGCAATATAATTTACAGACCATAATCAATGCAAACATTTAAGAACGAATGATAAGCATGATTCTATTTAACATTCGCTCACCTACTGGTAGAGGAAAGCAGTTTGATAAAACAACAAAGAACCTCAAAGTTTCCTTTGAAGGAACCATTGAAAAGAAGCACTGAAGGTGTACACTGCATTTCCCTCACCTTATCTCTCTCTCAGCTTACGATTCCTTTTCTTGTAAACTGAGTTTCCCTAGTAGAGCAGCCATGCTGTAGTGTGTTGGGTTCAGCTGTGCTGTAGACAGTGAGGAGGAGAGAGGGTGAGGGTGACAGGGTTATGTAAATGGCAGAACCGCTGTGGTTGTGAGTAATCTGAAGCTAATTCTGGCCATGGCTGGGAGACGCCATGAAGGAGGGATTTGCACTCCTCTGCTTCTCTGCCTCTTCAGCTACAGAGGGAATAAAAAAGCCTGCGGCTGATGTCCTCATCCGGAGTCACACTTCACCTGGACTGACCCTCCTCAGAGCACAACACTCCTATGCTTTCATACACACTCGCTGAATGTATTTAAGAACTTCATACTCATATTCATGTAAGAGACAGTAGTGCAAAGCGGCCCTATCCCTTTAAACTGACATTATTTCAACCACATTCCAACATTAAAGGTTTTTGATAAAAATGGCAATTAATTTCATTACTTTCTAGGTTAACAACTGAGATATCAAAGATGTGCTTTTTCTATGGATCTACACTATTATATGTACAAAAAGAAGCCAAAAACGAGGAGGTCAGCAGCATGTAAATAACAATGTGAGACACAAGAGAGCTGTCCTATGCATAGAGCCAAAGGCTCAGTTAAATCTTGTATTGACATGAGACAAAGAGTTAAAGCCACACTTTTACACAGCACCCATTGTGGCGGGTTTTACAGGCTTTTCTAAATCCACAGGCAGCCAGTGACATGAAACAAAAGAGATGGGCTGTGCCTCTTGTCACTGGTTAAACTGGCATGTGGTGGTGGTCAGACAACAGTCTTGACCACTCAGAACAGAGCAAAACATCAGGACAGAAGACCAGCCTCTGTTCAGCATCAGGACAGAAGATTTGACCTCAGTCAAAGTAGGGATTGAACACAACAACAAACCAGCAGTACATCTTGTGCTGTTTTTTTGAAAGTGTGTCAACCAAAAATGAAATTCCACGATGAGCTAATCTGTATAACATAACGATAACTTCTTGAAGGTTATGGTAGCTTTGACATTGTGCGGTTAAACTTAATGCATCACAGTTATATCACCAATGTGAAAGAAACTTTAGACCTACTACAGTTTCAAAAACATACATTTAAAAAGATAGTTCACCCCAAAATAAAAATTCTGTCATCATTTACTCAACCTTAAGTATTCCTGTTGAGCACAAAAGAAGATTTTTTTAAGGATGTGGGTAACCAAACAGTTGACGTTAGCCATTGACTTTCAAAGCATGGGGAAAAAAATAAATAAATACTGAAGTAAATGGCTACCAGTAACCAAAGAGCTGATGGTAGCCATTGACTTCCACAGTATGGAAAAAAATACTATGGTAGTCAACGGCTACCAGTAACCAAACAGTCAACAGTAGCCATTGACTTTCAAAGCATGGAAAAAACAAAAACAAATTAAGTCAATGGCTACCAGTAACCATAAAAAGTCAACGGGAGCCATTGACTTCCTCAGTATGGAAAAAATAATATGACAGTCTTACTGGTCTTTGCTTACTGGTAGCCATTGACTTCCACAGTATAGAAAAAATACTATGGTAGTCAACGGCTACCGGTACCCAAACAGTTGACGGTAGCCATTGGCTTCCACAGTATCAAAAAAATACTATGGTAGTCAACGGCTACCAGTAACTTACACAGTATGTAAAAATACTAGCCATTGACTTGACGGTAGCCATTGGCACAGTATGGAAAAAACCAAACAGTACTATGGTAGGAAAAAAATACAGCTAGTCAACAGTTACAGTTACAAACAGTTGACGGTAGCCATTGACTTACACAGTATGGAAAAAATACTATGGTAGTCAACAGCTACCGGTAATCAAACATTCAACAGTAGCCACTGACTTTCAAAGCATGGGGAAAAAAAGAGTACTGAAGTCAATGGCAACCGGTAACCATAAAATGTCAACGGCAGCCTTGGACTTGCATGGAAACAGCATGAAAAAAAAAAATACTGTGGAAGTCAATGGCTACCGGTAACCAAACAGTTCGACGGTAGCCACTGGCTTCTACAGCATGGAAAAACATACTATGGATATCAATGGCTACTAAAAACCAAACAGTCGACGGTAGCCATTGACTTGTACAGCATGGAAAAAAATACTATGGTAGTCAATGGCTACCGGTAACCAAACAGTCGATGGTAGCTAGTGAATTCTACAGCACAGAAAAAAAAATGCTATGGAAGTCAATGGCTAACATTATTTTTCAAAACATTCTTCAAGTCATTCTTTACAAAAACCTTCATTTATATCCAACAGAAGAAAGAAACTCAGTTCAGAATACAGGTTTGGAACAATTTTCATTAACTATCCCTTTAAATCCTACTTTATGCCTCAGGGATATTCTTAAACCTTTGTAAGTTTTGTGAAATACATCAAGAACAAAAAAGCATCAGAATCATGCAGCACCTCTCTACAGGAGCTAATGTAGAAAAACCACAGTGAAAAAAACATTGTAAAATGCAGTTGGGAATGAAAAATTCAAGTAAATGCAGTCATGAATGAAAAATTTGTGAAAAAGAAGTGTTTTAAAGAGACGATTTGACAATTTTCATTCACAAACACACTAAAATATGACAAAACAGCTTAAAAACATTAGCTCTCCTGAGTCATCACAAGATCTAATCTCTGTTTGGCCTTCACTTACCGTCTGTTCCTGGACAATTGCAGAAGCTTATCTCTAATCCCACAATTACAGGTTAGACGTTTGGCCTTTGGTATTTCTTATTTGGAGGTCAGATACCAAAATCAAGAGAAAGCGAAACAACTGAAGCCTCAGACTTGCTGGTCTGAGCACGGCGCTCTGTTTGTCCCAGGCATTGTGATTGGAGCTGTTTGTCCAATAAAAAGGCAAACAATGACATTCCGTAGCTTGCAACTGTATTCAGGCCTCAACCTCACAAAAGTACAACGGGGCTCTGAGATATCGCACCTCAGACAAAACAGCCATTGCAATGAAGTTTGCAGAGATATCTGGATCAATTTTACTACATCTACCACACACACACACACACGCGCACACACACACACACACATTCGTCTGCTACTCATGCGGTCTTGATTCTTACCTACACTTGTCTGCCCCGCTGTCAGCCCTGTGAGAAAATCAACAGTGTTTGTCAGTTTAAGATGCATGTTAAGGCTAGAAAATACTACACAACATTTCAACAGATTTTTGTTTCAGACTTTAGTCTGCTAATTGGCCAAAGTCAGAATCATTCTGCAGATTTTCAGCAGGTTTACAAATTTTGTAAAAAAAAAAAAAAAATCAGTGTATAATGTGATTCCATACAGCTTGAGAATACCAAATGTACAAAGCATTGATATTTAGAGCAGATTTTATAATGCATTTTTCACGTCTCCTGTTTTTGTTTGGAACGACCTGATAATCTGTTTGTGAATAAAGAGAAATAAAGAGAGCGTGACTGCTCTCTAAATTAAAGAAATTAAAGCTTTAAAGTCCTGTTCTGAAAAGCATGGCAGAGCAGATATTTGAATCAGGATGTCCAGGAGGTTTTTCCATTCAGCCAGCCACCTTAAACCTTTATGCTTTTATTTTCATCATATCAGCTCTGACTCGTCGATCCATTTTTATGCTTTTCATGGTTGTTAAAGCCGCTGAGTTAGTGGAGGGTATTATGTAAGGATGTCTCTTTGCACCCTAAGCTCTTATGATTTATGATTTATGATTGGCTGAGCATCTCTGCACATCAGCTCATTTATTACAACTGACCTTAACTATTGATGTTTCTGATAAGTACAGTGCATGCAGACACACAGTGTACTCACCTGTCCTCACGGATGAAAGGAGTCAGGAAGCGGCTGGAATCATCATCATGGCTGCTCTGCTGGCTGCTCTGTTGACTACTCTGCTGACTGCTGGAAAAGAGTCATACTGATATATGTCAGTCAACCAACATTAAAAACATGTCTGTGTAACTACTCTGCTGTTGAAAAATTTGGGGCGGTTTTGTCTCTTATAGTCACCAAGACAGCATTTCTGTAATCAAAAACACATCAAAACATTAATGTTTGGTAAATATTATCAGTTAAAGAAATTGTTTTCTGTTTGAATATACTGTAAAATGTAATTTATTCCAGTGATCAAAGCTGGATTTTCAGCATCATTACTTCAGACTTCAGTGTCACATGATCCTTCCAAAATCATTCTAATGCTGATTTGCTGCTCAAGAAACATTTATTATTATTACACAAAGCTCTGTATCTTAAAATAAATTCTTCTGATTTGCAAAAAAGCTCTAATATTAGATAATTTGATGACATGGAGTAAAAAAAAAAAAATCTAATATATCAGTAAAATATATCAGTAGGTTTTTTTCCCCACAACATAAGAAGGAAGTTTTTTTTTTTTCAAAATATATACATTCAATAAATAAATCTGTAAATAAGGGATACAAGTACTTCAGGAATTTATTATTATTTTTGTTTTACCTGTATTTTAAATTTTGCACTTTTAAACGTACTTAAAATTAGTGGATAATGTCCTGGCAGACACTTTTATTAAATTTAGCAGTTTTATTACAATTCTAAAAATGACAAAATACATCAAATGCCAAAAGTTTTGGCTTTAATAACGAAAATAAGTATATAAAAGTGGAAATCAGGATTATGCACAAAATGAGGTCTTTATAAATATTCATATGTGTAAAAATGGGTTAATTTTATGGGATTTTGCACATATATGTGTAATCTTGTTAAGAGGAAGACAGGAATTAAGTCTTTGTGGCAGTTTTTTGGAAAAAGGCTGCAAAATGCAAATCACAGTTTTTCAGAAAGTGTGAAGTGCTTGAAATGCAACCTGTCCCTAAATATTATTATTATTATTTTTTGCCTTAGTATACTTTGATGTCACTTTTGATCAAATTAATGCATCTTTGCTGAATTAAAGTTTTAATTTTTTTAGGTAGTTTTGCCAAGGTTTCATGTCAAGAGTCTAAAATACAAATTATTATAAATTGTAATATGTGTTATAAAATGGCAATAAAATGTTGCATGTGGTATTTTTTTCTTCAATAGATGTGTCCCCATGATTTGGCCACAAGAGGGTGCAGTCACACTCAGACAGCATTAAAAGCACACAATCGCACACAAGTGTTGGCTATTGAAAAACACAAACAGTGCTTCACACACTTAACTACTTTCAAACTATTTAGATTAAAAATCTCCAGTGAATATATGTATTACTCATTTATTTCTCATTCCAGTTGTCTGTGCTACTCTCATTTGCTAAAAAAACAAAATAGCTCAGCTGTTCTTTGGCCATTATTACATTAAAATTGTTTCCCATTTTGGTCATTAATACATTACATTTAATTAAACCAACAACATGCTGCATCAAATTTTAAAGTATTTTTAAAAGCATTTTTTGTTGTCAGTGTTTCAGCCATAAATTTCTGCCTTTTACTCTCGGTCCCAAAATGTCAGTGCATCCTTATTTACCTTTAAATAAAATGCAACTGATTGTGTATTCTAGTATGAAGTGCAAAAAGATCCCACTGGGCATGCTGGATCTCCTCGTTCCATCAGCTGCAGGGATTTATTGTTGGCCGACACGCTCAGGTGCGTGCAGGTATTTGCTTGTGGTGACTACGGGCTACATACCCAAAAGGAAACTAATATCTGCAATTCAAACTATGCAGGCAAATTTCTTATTTATGGTCAATTGACCTGACAGGATTTGACCTGTGTGGGCTAATCTTGTTTGCTTAAAACACTGGCGATTTAGCCTCCGTCTGAATGCGAGTTTATGCACACGTGCCTGAGGGTCTGAAGTTTTCTCAGAATGGGTGCTCACATATAACTTCCCCGCTAAGAGTGGATTGAGGCTCGACGTGGCTAAGAACGCTTCTGAATCATTCATGACAGTTGCCTGTCTGATGCTTTGTGTGTGTTTTAACTGCTGCTGAAACAAAACCCCAGTGCTTTCAGGCCAACAGCACAGGCTGACGTCAGACTAGGAGCCCACTGGTCTACAGCGTGCTTGTTCAAATTGCGACTCACAAGCCAATTTCAGCCAGTTTGATGATGAAAATACATAATTTTTAAACATGCACTATACATTTGAAAAAATCTGCGTTTTTTACTATTTCTCTCCTGTCTTTTGCTGCATCTCGCACATGAAAAGACATTCTAAAACCACAACGTTTAAGTTTAAAGAAGTTTGACTTTCTATGGCTCATGCTTGATGCAAACACATATTCTGTACGTGCATAGGACTAGTGATATTTTCAATATTATGGTCCTTCATACAGCAATGTTGAATCATCCTTTTGGTAACGCTTTCATTAATAAATCATTAACAAGCATTACATAATGCCTACCGGGTCATTAGTTAATATATATTCATATAGCTAGAAACATGAGATAATGTGCTGGTTAATGTTTATTGATGTACTTATTAAACATTATCTAATGATTAACAGGTCATTATTTAATGTAAATCGAAATACTTACAAATGTCATTAAACTTTCAGTTCACATGATGATGCATTTCTTGAACATCTACGTATGATTTTTTTCTACAGATGGTTTACAATGATTAAAAACTTCAGTAATGAATAATTAACAAACATTATATAATGCTTAATGCATCATTAATGCTTACGAATGTCATTACAATTTTCAATTCATTTGATCATGCTCTTTTTAAAAATCTACAAATTATTTTAACAGATATTATACTATATTAACTATTCATCATTTGTAAATGTTTATAAATGTTTACTAATCATTCAGTATATTTATGGGCGACTTTTAGCTGCTGTAACAACATTTATAGATTTTCTAAAAGCATAATCCGTGCATAAAATGAATTACAACTTTAATGACATTTGTAGGCATTTTAATTTACATGAAATAATGATCTGTTAATCATTAGGTAATGTTTAAAGGTACATTAATAAAAACTGACAAGTGCATTCTCTCATGTTTCTTGTTATGTGAATATAATGACCTAATGACTCATTAAGCATTATATAATGTTTGTTAATGATTTATTAATCAGTTATTATAAAGACTTACATTATTGCCAATGTGTCTAAATGTAACATTTGCTAATAATTGCTAAACAGTGATTACTTGATTAAAAACAAATAAAAACATAGAAAAAATATTCCATTGAATAATTGATAAAACCCTAAAACTAAAATAGAATCAAAAATGAGAAAAAGTTCAAATCTCTGTTACAAATAATCATAAAAAAGCACAAACATAATTTTAGAATTTGATCATTTGATCATTCTGATTTAATATTCTTTCTTTTTTAGTATTTTAACTACAAAAAATATACTTTTATATTTTATATATAATTTTTTATTTATATTTTATACTTTTTTAGTATTTTAACTTTTAGTATTTTATTTTAGTATTTATTTTTTTGTATTTTAAAACTTTATTTTTTCTCATTTTGAATTATTTTCCATGTTTTGTAAGCTTGTGGAAAGTCGATTGACTAAACTGTTACTAAAGTATGCAAGTTTGAGTGGTGTGCCAAATTTAAACATTGTTTTGAGTTTATAGTAGGCCTTTTGTTTGACACACAAACTGTACGATTGATCCTGGTGTGTGAGGCACTGCATTTTTTACACATACACAATAAATTGCTGTACTGTAAGACTCTAACATGCACCTCGCTTTTTGGTGCAGTCTTTCTGATTTTACATCAGTATGTCACTATTACACTGCCATCATGTCATTCCGTAAGCCAAAAATAGACAATGAAAACTGTCAGTTCTGGCAAAACTGTCAGTATTATTATGTCACAAATGTAGCTGTAGAAAAATGTACAGTGAAGAGGCACAAAAAGCTCCCGAAGTAACTTCTCAACACTAAAATGGAGGTGTAAACAGGGTCCAAAATGTTTTGTGATTGGACTGGATCTGGCATTTCAATGAGCACAAATGGGCACACTGCATTTGGCATTTGTACTGTAGATCAAATGAGGTAAATCATGTAGAAATTATGTAGACTGCAGATCAAATGACTGCCTACTCACCCGTCAACCAACCACTGTGCAAAAACAAGAGTTTTAAGCTTTGCTGGTTCACGTTTTAATAGAAAATGTAAACATTTAGGAAAAGACCACGTTATCCTAACTCTGTCTTTAACTCTTACCCAGTAATGATGATTGGATGAGCATGAAGTGAATGAAACTGCAAATGAAATAGCCAAGAGATAACAGAACAATGAGTGGAAGTCATCTCTTTTTAGCTACAGTACATTAGCGTTTCTCCATAACAGCTTCCTCTGTCAGCACTGCTGAATCAGTGTAGTCACAGGAAACCAGGAATGCAAATGGAAAACAGGTTTATGCCCACTCTCCTCTGAATCACAAAACCACTGAAAGACTTGCCAGAGTCTGCAATCACCTGAAAGTGAGAACAAGCTTTTCCAATTTTATGATCAGCTGCAGGTTTTGGATTATTCCAAAAAAACGTTTTAATTCAAAAGTGAAAATAAAATGCATTTATAATGTAAAAAACATTTCAATTTCAAAAAATAAATGATGTTCTTTTGACTATTCATCAAAGAATCATAAAAAATGTATTACGGTTTCTGTAAACTGTTTTTAATAATGATAATGATAATAAATGTTTCTTGCGCAGCAAATCAGCATATTAGAATGATTTCTAAAGGACCATGTGACACTGGAGACTGGAGTAATGATGCTGAAAATTCAGCTTTGCATTACAGAAATAAATTACATTTAAAAAAATATTTACTTAGAAAATGGTTATTTTAAATTGTAATAATATTCCACAATTTGACTGTTTTTACTGTATTTTTAATCAAATAAATGCAGCCTTGGTAAGCATAAGTGACGTCTTTCAAAAACATTAAAAAATCTTACCGACCCAAAACTTTAAACAGTAGTGTATAGATTTATCTACAGATTTATATGCAAATTCATAGTCCATCAATCATCCAGCTGTTCCAACCAGATGCTCACTAAACATGTAGACTACGCAGTTTAGGGCTTTCCCACATACTTTAATCTTGCATTATGAGAACAATCTTACACCTACTCCCCTCCTGCAGGGAAAAAACAACTCTTATGTCTGAAATATTAACAACATTCACAGAGTCTCTCAGCTGGAAGGTGCACACTTATAAGTTCCCCATGTCTTAAAATAGCACCAGAAGCTCTTATCAGAGAAAGACAGACTGTGAAAGGTCTAGATGCTTCTCAGCAGCACGAGAAACCCTACAAGATGAGACATCGCACACACAATTCCAGATAAGAGACCTTACTGAACCCAGACTCAGAACACCACACAAAGATGAGGAAAGCGAGATGCGAGAGGGAGTACCTTCAACACTGTGCCAATATATTGGCTTTAAACAAGGGTAAATTCTGTTATTGTTCCAAAAGATGTATCTTTTTTCCATGCTATTACAATAAATGAGGACTGAAGCCATCAAGCTTTAAAACAGATGAAAAAGCACCATAAATGTGCTACATTTCAAGTGGTAAATGTTGCAGAAGAGTTTAAAATGGCTACTTTTTGCATGCTGGATGACCAGCTGCTAAACATCAAGTCTCAGCCACTGACAAACAAAATCTTAGACACTTCAAAAACTACAAATTCAGTGTTTGTTCCCACCTTTCTGCTGGATGGATAATGAACGCTGTCTTATTTGGCATCACGGCAGCTTCTGAGTTCCGTGTAAGCACGGCTGACACTTCAAAGAGGAAAGTGTCAGTATACACAGTAAACTGTTTAACTATTAATCTGCCGTCTATGTTTAACATTAAGCTACATAAATTCACCACAGGTTTAGCAAAGTGAAAGAATAGAGCACTTGACATCTTACGCTTTCGATTTAGACAGGTGAACTGCTTGGGAATTGCTTAATTGCTGTGGCTAAAAACCAAGAGAGCATTCACAGATGGTTTCAGCATTAGTGCAATACAATCTGTCATTGACGGAGCAACGCAATGTTGTCTTAAGAGGACAGTTCACCCAAAAATGAAAAATCTGTAATTTATTCACAGTTGGCGGTAGCCATTGAATATTATGAAAGTCAATTGTACAATTTACAAAAAGTGATATGGAAGTCAATGGCTACCAGAAACCGCTAGCAACATTTTTCAAAATACCTTCTTTTGTGTTTAGGAAAAAAAGATACTTTTTGGTTTAAAAAGCAATCTTTTGTGATTAAAAGTAATTCAGCATTAAACTGCAAAACCTGTAGATCCACTGTATAAACACTGACATAAATGATGCATGCATTAATGAACAACATTGAAAAATGCTGTGTGAAAATGCAAAAAAAATAAAAAAATAAAAAAATAAATTAAACACTGAGTAATATCATATTTGCTAAAAACAACAGCAGCAGCAACAACAACACCATATGGAAAAGGGAACAACTGACATAATCAGGACAAACCTGTTATTTGGACTGTTATTTATGTAACACATTGTCGGAAGAGTGTGATTTTCTCAGATCATTTCAAGAGGAAAATGTGTGTGCATTTTCTATGCAATAATTCAATGACTGTACACTTTTATACAGTATAAAGCAGCATTTATGAAATGCACTTCATGCATTTCCTGGGACCAGCATGGTGCTACAGGAACTCTCAGTTAAAAAAAAATATACTCAGCCCATCAAATCAGTCTTAAAATCTCTATGTGTAATTACTTGCATTTTGCTTTATCAATAATTGACAGAAGAGATTAAAAATGAGCATGAATTATATAACCGTACAGCTGTGCATCTGCTATTCAGCCCCTTTCAAATCACATCTACTGTATGTCTTATCTCTAAAAATGGAATAAAACCATTGATGATACTTAAATGTAATACTACTAAATCTAATCTATAATAATCTTGATACTGCATTCAAACTCAAGGCTGATACATCAAATCATTTAGTAGATGTATTAACAATGGGTGCTAACAAAAGCTGAATGTTTCAGTTTATTACTAGCTGCCAGGATGTTGGAGTCACACTTGACACATTCTTGTAAATCCACAATGCTGTAAAATAACAGAACGTTTCACTGTAAGAAGCCATTCAGTCTGGTGTAACATTCATGTCCACAGTACAAACGGTGCAAGGTGAGAACATTCTGGGTAGTTGGGTTTATTATTGTGGATGATACGTAAAAAAAGAAAAAAAGACAATGAACAAAATATAATGAACAAAAACATGAAACTGAATGGTTTGTTGATGTAGTTTTCTTCTGGCTTCACAGTCTAAAGGTCAGTGAGCACAAAGCTGAGTCTTGTGTTTCCAGTGTTCAGTCATATTAACTTGATCTGATCTTACATCATGTAGTTAATATGAAACCGTGAGGGTTTGTCTGGCGGTCTTGACTTGAACTTTGCACAAATCTACTATAATTAACAAACACAAAACAACAACAAATGTACATAACCCAATAACAGCTGAATTAAAATAAAAATGGCCAAACAAACGAGTATCAGCTGTAGATGGGGTGACACTAAAACATAAAACTAACTAATGAGAGAAAAAAAAATCTTAATAAAGACTAAAAAAAAAAGCCGCATTATAACAACAACACAAATGATTTAATATATGCAGAGTTGCACATCTGTGACTTTGTGACTGCACATCAGTTGAACTGTGCATTTAAAGGGTTACTCCACCCAAAAATAAAAAATGAATTTATTCAACAATTCGTCTCCTCTGCAGTCAACCTAGTGCCATTTTATATAGTATCCTCTGAACACAAACAGCGTATGCCGTTTTTTTGTCAGCTCGAATTGAGGGGGATGTGGGGGAACGGCATCCCCCTGGTTGAAAAAAATGACAAATGCATCCCCTCCGTTAAACCACCATCCCCATACCATCCCCTTTAGAAAATTAATGTGTATTATGTAAACCTTATCATGCAAATGAAATGTTAAAGGGGTCATCGGATGCCCATTTTCCACAAGTTGATATGATTCTTTAGGATCCTAATGAAAAGTCTATAACATACTTTGGTTAAAATTTCACAATGGTAGTGTAAAAAACACCCTTTTTACCATGTCAACCAGCTCTGCAGAAATCAGCCCATTCTGTTGCATGTTCCTTTAAATGCAAATGAGCTCTGCTCGCCCCGCCCACCTCTTCTGTGGATTGATTAGCTGTGCTCTGTTTACTTTAGCCGCATTTAGCCGCATTTAAACTTGCTAACTAGCATGTTATTAGGAAAGGCGATTGCAAAGATTCATAAAAAAACCCTTATACTCACTTCCGCTGTAAGTGAAGTGATCACGAATGATTCACACGAAAATAGACGCATATATGTAGATCGGGAGGCGCATTCCCTTCACAAACAAATGTAACCCACTGCATCTTCAGCGGCTCAGATGTCAGGAGTAAATAATGATCACTATGTTCATTATTACATCCAACACCTCAACTGCTTAGGAGCCATTCGTCTACGTTCCTGTTCCAGCATCGAAACAATGCCGATCCGATTGTTACAGCTCATTCAGGGCGGGTCTAAGGTAAGACGCCAGTGTCAATCTATCGTGGGAGCGGGCTCTGTCGGTGTGACGTCACACAGACAAGAAGCTGAGAATAGCTTGATTTAAAAAAGGGAAATTATTTTTACAGATTATTTAAAAACCACTGGGTGGATTTTGTCATTACAGGGTAGATGTGTACACACACTGCCAACACACATTCATGTTTAAACAACATTTAAAAGTGAACTTTGCATCCGATGACCCTTTTAAAATTCTCTATGCATCATAATAACTAAATAACAGCGTTTGGCCATTCAGACCTTCGTACTGTAACAGTTTGCTCACTAACTAAATCAAGTCTTCGACATTTTCATGCAAAATTGTTCAAGCGCAACTTAAGTTATTTAAAAGAAGATAACAACGGTATGATTTTTCCTTGATTAGAATTTAAAGACGTTTCCTTGACATAATGTTATTGTGCTATATGTGTGACTGTGAGGGAATGAGAGATGACAGGAGAGCTGATTTTATCAAGTTTGTCATTTTGCGAAAAACAAACAAAAACATGTCTTGAGAGTGCAAAAGCATTCACTGCGTAATGAAGCAATTAGAATGTGGAATGCCCCTATAATTCATGCAATAAAAGAAAAAATACCCCTGTATGATTTTTTTATGCTTTTATATTCATCGCACAAGCAATGCACTTTAGCCAGTGATCCAGATAGACTGACTTGTTTCAGTTCTAATTGAACCAGCCAAATGGTTTAAATGATTCTATAAATTGTTAATTAAAACAGGGACTTGCTGCGATCTACTGGCAGTTTTACTGTCATATTTATATATTCAAGCCAAGCCTAAACCAGCCACGGTGCCAGCACAAAAACACATTCAGCTAAATTTTTATCATCAATTACTGACCAAAATCTAAAAAAATCTTTAAAAATGAGACAAATTTTGTAATCATTGTGTAAAGTTAGCTAAAGGACCCCTCTGCCACACCAAAGAAATTGACCACACCTTCTCCCTTGATTTTTTTTTTTTTACAATTCGACCACTGGCCACATGGATACATTTTCTACCTTTATTTGCACTTTGATTTGAACAAAAACAACGTATGTGTGTGTTCTGGCTGACACAGAACAGCATGCACTGTTAGCGTTCAGAGGATACTTTCCAAAATGGCACTAGGGTGACGCAGAGGAGACGACTTGTTGAATAAGGTTGTTATTTTTGTTTTCTTTGTGTACGAAAAGTATTCTCGTAGCTTTGTGAAATTACGGTTGAACACCTGATGACACATGGATTATTTTATCGATGACCTTGCTACATTTCTGGACGTTGATTACATTGTGTAAAACCACAAGAAGATACAGATATACTGTACAGGACGTGAAAGTAAAAAAAAAAAAAAAAAAACTTTTCTAAAAAGTTTTCTAATGCTGCATTAGCAGCACACATTCTCTCAGAGACGACAAAAGATGAATCTACTTCAACATATGGCGATAATTAGAATAAATTAGAAACCCCCCACCCTCTCCCCCTGTCCACGAGAATATTTTCAAACCATAACCGGTCCGTGGAGAAAAAAAGGTTGGACCTTTACTGCACCAATACACTGTACCCATGGCACATCAAAAAGAAATAGCTCCTATTATAATCAGCAAAGCTGTCTGCACTGAAATTGCCCAATTGCAACACACTGCAGTGTCCAGTATTACTAAGACCTTTTGTACACACTTTCTCTCACTCCCTTCCCTCGCATTTTCTCCTATACTTAAAGAAGACCTGGTCTGAAATCGTATGCGCTTTAAAGGGACAACTCCTTCACACAGGCAACACAGACTATGTAATTACATTTATTTTCCTTTCATTCTTTTAAATGAGCCACAAAATTCAATTTGTACAATTAAATTACATTACAGGTTCTCCTGTAAAGAAACATTTATTAGTTTCCGTTTAGCAGTCCTGTTTTGTTCAAAGCAACATAGAGCACAATGTACTGGATGTGAGTGCACTGTTCAGGGACACGGTTTCTGCCTAGAATTGAATCTACAATACTGAGCTATGGCACACAGCTTGCATATGAAACCTCATATGAAATGATGCAAATCATCAGAGGCAAATATTGAATTTAATATCTGAGCCAAATCAGTTTATTTATTTATTTTTTATCTCTCAAAGCATCAAGCGAGGTAGAGACTTAGGTACTGTAACTATTTGAGTTATCACTATCAGTGCATACTTTATAAGACTATATATAGGCCCAGTACCTAGTACTTTATCCTGCTTGAGTGCTTCTCCCCCATAATTGATCTCACTGATGTTGCTTTCTCATTTGGGCAGGCATCGCAGGTTATTTGGTTTATTATCTCATTTTTTAAGTGAGTCGCCATTTAATGAGATGGATAATCTACTGTCGGCAGCTCATTATCATTAATAAACCACAACAAAGTGACCTATAACCGCCACTGGCCAAAACTTTATTGCATTTAGCAAATTAAACTTTCAATTCAACAGTCACTGTGCTCTCTGTAGCAACTTAAGATTTAAATGAATTCCTAAACCACAAAATAAAATCACTAAAACAATTTGCATTGTACAAAAAGATGATTTTAAAAATAGACAAAAATAATATAGATAGATAGATAGATAGATAGATAAATAGATAAAATAGACAGACATACAGATAGATACACAGATAGATAGATAGATAGATAGATAGATAGATAGATAGATATAGTACATGTTTTTAATATACAGTTATCATTACTAGTGTCTATGAAATAGAGGGCTGCAGAGATGACATATTTTTATAGGCCAAAACTCAGAATAAACCCTAGTAAACAAGTAATAGATTTGAAATGCATTTATTTATATTAAGTATAGTTCAAGTCTAACAACATATTATTAGCATATTTAACTTTATTACATATTAACTACTTATGCACAATGCACTTTTCTTAAGTACAAAATTAGTTGTTCCAATTTAGCATACTTTAAATATACCAGTTTAGTATACTAAAAGTACACCTGCAGGGTATTTTTATTAAGTACACAATATGTAAATGTACTGTATTTGCAGTATACTTAGCATGAAATTGTATTTTAAAGGAGAAGTCCACTTCCAGAACAAAAATTTACAGATAATGTACTCACCCCCTCGTCATCCAAGATGTTCATGTCACTCTTTCTTCAGTCGTTTTCCTCAAAAAACATAATTTCTTTACATTTCTGCTTTTTTTCTCCATATAATGGACTGCTATGGTGCCCCGAGTTTGAACTTACAAAGTACAGTTTAAATGCGGCTTAAACGATCCCAAATGCGGTTGTAAACAATCCCAGCCAAGGAAGATCAACCGCATTTGGGATCGTTTGAAGCCGCATTTAAACTGCACTTTGGAAGTTTAAACTTGGGGCACCATATCAGTCCATTATATGGAGGAAAATGCTGAAATGTTTTCCTCAAAAAACATAATTTCTTCACAACTGAAGAAAGAAAGACATGGACATCTTGGATGACAAGGGGGTGAGTAAATTATATGTAAATCTTTGTTTTGAAAGTGGACTTCTCCTTTAAATACATTTTAGTATATTTATTTTTCACTAGGGAAGTTATAGCATTTTAACACTTCTGGTTTTATGGTTCTGAAGGCAACATTTTTTTAAATTATTTATTTAAAATTATTTATTTTTTAAGAATCTGTGATGAACACAAGTGCAAGATATTTTTATGTTTAAATTTATGGAATAAAATACATTAGTAATACCCACTCAGGATTTTTCAAAGCTTTTACTTGAAAAAGTGGTTGCTAACAAGTGGCAAAATGGGAATACAGAGGCTGTTGGTGACATTAAATAGCATCAAGCAAACAGATAAACTCGTCTACTCACTTTAGCCTTATTATGTTTATTTAATATAATCATGTTTTACAAACTACTCTAAAGGGCTGTTCACACAGAACGCATTTTCCATTACTTTCCAATTGTTTTTTTAATGTAAACACACGCTAGACAGATGTGTTTGACCATGAGGTAATATTACGCAGGGCCTCACATTGTACAGCATTCTGTAAACATGGCGATCAAGTTCAAATAAGTTCATTTAAAAAAGAACAAAAAAAAAAGTCTTGAGACTTACTTTTTTCCCCTCCCATTCAACTGGCCATATCTCACATTTTTTAAAGCAAAGACAGTCTGTATGAATGGCCTCTAACTTCAACTTTCAGTGAAAATGTTTTAAATAAAGACAGAATGAGTTGTCGGAAGCCTAATGTTGCGGCGCTGAAGTCATGTGATCACACTGTAGTTCATTTATACCCTTACGAAAAAGATGTTTATTCAAGTCTGCTATTAGTATACTTCTTTTAAACTAAAAATAGTATACTTTCAGTCTACTTTTTATGTACTTCTAATAATTGTGCTTTTATGTACTTCTAAGACATATACTTAAAATGACATTTAGGTATACTTGACTTATACTTACATTTTTTACATCACGTTTTTATACTAAAAATAGGAAAGTATACTTTTAGTTTACTTTTCATGTACTTCTCAGAAATGTGCTTTTATGTACACTGCCCTCCAAAAGTTTGGAAACAATGGGGTTTTTGACAATATTGGCATGAATTCCTTTTCATTTGTGATAATTTTGCACTGATAAGGGACAACACAAACTACAAAAACATATTTTATTACATAATCAGTTTAAGATTTGACTCCAAGATTGACTCTATCTATATTATCACTCTGAATTAAATTCATAGCCTTTTCTCATCTTTTTGTTCAAAATATTATTTATTTATTTTTTTATTATTATTTATGAAATTTGCCCATTTTTTTGTATTTTGTATGTTCAGATGTACATATAATAAAATATATACAAATTTATTCCTAATAGGGACATAGTAGTATACTTAAAGTATGATGTAAAGTTCACTTAAAGAAACCTTACGAGTAAACTTGCAGTATAAAACTACTGAACTAGTAATTTACTGAGACTATACTTCAAAGTGTACTAAAATGCTACAAGTATTTCATTAGTAAACTATCAGTATACCTTATACCTATAGTTGCAGTACAAACTAAAACATAGATAAAAAACTAGTTGTGTACTCAAAGTTTACTACTGTTATACTTAAAGTATACTTAAACGTTTACTTTTATATACTAGAAAGCGGGACAATTTAGTCCCAAGGAGTATTGAAATAGTACACTTACAAGTATACTACTAGTATACTGACATTTGTATACATACTACATAAAGTATACTTAATAATATACTTGAACTTTACTGAAGTATACTTAATGAAACAAACTTGAGGTATACTTCTTTTTGGTAAGGAATAGCCTACAGGTAACTACAGGTTTTTATGTTGGCAATTATATTTAGGCTTCCAAATCCATAAAAGTTGTGCAAATTATGGTCATGAACAAAATGTGTAAGAATCATAAACATTTACTGGTCAATAATTCAAAAGCCAAGTTTTTTTTTGTCAAAGAAACCAGGGTGATGCAAACTTCTGGGGTGTCATCACTGCAGCGCTATATTAGAGTGAAGCTAACTCCTACAGAATAAACTACACAAAGCTAGATATCTTGTCAATCAATTTTAAGCAAACTATCCCAAAATAAGAGTTCTTGCTGCTAGAAATCACCAATTGCGACATACCGAACCACATTTCTGAAACACCAACCTGCTCTCACTGCCTTGCTCCTTCCTCTCTCGCACCTTCAGCCACTTGCGAAGCAGGAAGCGTTTTCGCCGAGGTGATGCACTTGGGGTGGAGCTGTTCGACCAGGCCAAGTCCTCGTCGCTGGATGGCGTGATTTCGATGGAGGGCAGCTGAAGGTACTCTTTGGACGCCGAGCGTGATCCGGGGTGCCGCAGTAGCCCATTCTCAAGCCGTTCACGCTCGCTGGGCAGCTTTTTCATTCGTCTCATCTTAAACCGTCGGCGCCGCAGGGTGGGGGTGGATGAGCTGGACCAAACAAGGCTGTCGTGACCACCTCCGCTCCCGCCGCCCTCCTCCTCTCCATGGCTGGGCTCATCCCGGAGGACATGCACCTGGAGGGACGGCAGACGAAGGGTGTCCGTCATGCTCCGGGCTCACCACCCCTGCCGCTGTGATCACCGTTAAGATGCTAAACGGAGACGCTACGATTACTTCCCTGCAACCAGGGAAGGTGAAAGGCTAACTGGGGAACTGTCCGGGTTAAAGATTCAAGAGGAAACTGAGGTGTTAAGTTGAGTCCTGAGTCCTCCAAGACTTCGATTAAAAGTCGAACATCCACTCCTGTGCTAACAGTTTGAATTCCTCACAGAGTCCTTTCTTGACGATCGATTCAGTTCTTTCTTCTTGTTATAGCTGCACAATTACCCAACAAAGGGCACCTGATGGTGTTTGGGTGGACAAACTGGTGGAGCTGGGTCAAAATGATGAGAGTGTGTGTGGCCTACAACCGTATTAAATGACAAAGGAAGGCTCTTTTCTCCTCCCAGCAGATAAAACATGCATAAGGGGTGGCTATCGGTGTAACAGGACTCCAGGGCTCCCCGTAGGTCCGAGGACGCTCTCACGCACACAAACACAAGCATTAACACTCAGATTATTAAAAATGACCTGGGTGTTCTTTCTGTAAAAGATGCAGAGAAAACTCTCTTGAGTAAAGTCAGGTTATCCAACAGCAAGTTTGAAGATGATTGGTAATGTCTGGAGCAGGAATTGTGGGTTCGTCACGTTCCTGAGGGTGCTGCTCCCACAATGCTCTCCATCTCAGTCTTCCGGCACGTACCGCTGCCCCTCAGCCTACAGATTAGAGTAAGGTGATAGGATGCTGGGTAACTAGGACACCGGTGACTGAAGTTGTAAAGTTGTTTAACACAAAAGTATTGTTAAAAATGCATACAAAGCCACAAAAAGTCATGAAGACACATTTATATGTAAAACACAGCAAGATGCACCACCAAACACAGATGAATCAACAACAAAAAATGAAGCATGATAATTGTGAGTGCACACACACACATACATACTTCTCTGAATGTGCATTGAAACAACACACTGAACTGGGATCTCTGAATTTCATTGCTTAACACTAAATAAATAAATAGATAGATAAATAAATAAATATTTTAGCTTTAATTTCTTCTTCCTGCTTTATCCGTTTGCAAAGCATGCTAGGTCAGTTAAAAGGTAATTATACAGTAAGTAAATGAATAAATACATTAATAAATGACTCTTTAAGGTCTCGCAATTACGAGTTTATATCTCACAATTCTAACTAAATTTGCAATTGCCAGTTTATATCATGCAATTTTTTTTTTTATTTCTCAGAATTGTGACTATATCTCGGAATTCTGATTTTATAACTCGCAATTGAGTTTATATCTCACAATTCTGACTAAACTTGCAACTGCCAGTTTATATCACACATTTTTTTTTATTTCTTTTGACTTTATATCTCAGAATTCTGACTTAATACCACGCAATTGTAAGTTTATATCTCACCATTCTCAGAAAAAAAGTCAGAATTATGAGATAACAAGTCACAATAACCTTTTTTTTTTTTTTTTTTATTCAGTGGCAGAAGCGGGTTTCCATAGAATGGGGACTTACAAAGCAAAAAAAATAAAATAATAAAAATTAAAACTTGTGAAAGAAATTTAAGTGCCTTAAATTTCAGCCTGTTTCTCACACTAAATTATCATATTATTTCAAAAGGCATGAGATATAGCACACAAGCGATTTGTAATATTGTCATTTTGCATTTTAGTATCTCTATTCACATCCATTATCTGGAAAAGAGCTGTGTGAACATTTTGCTAAATATCTCCTTTTGTGTTCCACAGAAGAAAGACATTCAGATGGACTGAACTGACTTAAGGGTTAGTAAATGATGACACAGTATTCATTGTGCTTTGGAAAAGAACTTTAATAATATAACCTCAAACTGAAAAAAGGTGCTTAGATTTGAACCATGATAGTGTGGTTTTACTAAATCATTAGAGATGTTTATTCATCACAAACTGCAAAATGATTTTATACTACAGGGGCAGCGTTTAGCTGAACCAGAATAAAGTCAAGAGTGATAAAGGACCAGATAGTGCAAACATCAGCCTGACTTGAGTAAACAACCCAATGAGAGTCATATAAAGAGGCCGTGGGCCAAATACCCTGACCGCTGACCCAGTACTGAGAAACGCAAATACAATCCAGTTGACATCCAATATTTAAACAATCACTTCCACTGAACTGCTCAGGCCTACGGCACAAATGAAAACAACAAACATCAGTATGATTTTTTTTTTTTTTTTTTTTTTAATGAAGCAACTATATCAATATGCAAAATGCAAATGAGAGGAGAAAAGGTATAATATTGAACAATACTGCGCCACATTTCTCAGCTGTGGAACAGCAGGAAGCCGCTGTCAGGTTGTGAGCGAACTGTTATGTTGACAGATAGTGACAGGATTGGGTTACTTTGAAATGAGAGGCTGTGTCATTGTGTCAAGACAGACACTCAAGGCTATCGCCGCTACATAACCTCGCTTCTCTTCCTTGTTCTAATTAAAAGAATGACACACGTAATTCTCATTATTATAATAGCTGTGAACTAGAAATGAGGATCTTTTCTCAAAGCCAATTCAAATCATGTAACTTTGGTTGTAGTTTCCAATAGAGCTGTACAGCTGTATAATTTTTGTTAACAAAGAAAGCAGGTTATAAAACTACCCAAAGGCGTCAGCACCGACAGCCTTGTGGGCAGCGCACCGACATACAGAACCATTGCGCTACGGGCGTTCCCGAGTTCGAATCCAGGCTTAAGGACCTTTCCCGATCCTACCCTCTTTTCTCTCTCCCACTTCGCTTCCTGTCAGCTGTGATCTGTCCTATCATAATAAAGGCAAAAACAACAAAAATAAATCTAAAAAACACAACAAAAAAAACCTACCCAAAGGATACATTTGCAGCACTAAAACAGTAAGAAAAAATGTTTTTGGTACTTGAAATAGAATAAATGTTACCATACAGTACCAATTCTGTGATCAGTAGTAAATCACCATCCAAAGGCCAGAGGGCGCTCTCACGCAGAAACTCCAAATACGCCTCGAAGAAGAAATCCAAGAAATAACTGCAGTTGAATAAACCGAAGATTTAACTGCTTTCATTGATTTAATGTGACTAATAAACAAACAACATGTTATAAAATTTGGTATTTCCACGTTTTCAGATTTAGCAGCATTTACGTTACTACACAGCTGTAGTTCACCGGGAAGCTATGCAAGCAACTTTACTGTCACAGTGTGATTCGATAATCGTCTGTGTGGTTTTGCATAGCTTGTCGGTGAACCACGGCTCTGTGTATTGGCGCTGCTTTATCTGAAAGCAGGCACATGATGGAGATTTACTGCTGATTGTCTGTGGTTCAGGAGTGGCTTAACAAGAGGAACACGACTGTAGCCAAATTCCTTGACACGTCTGTGTGTGGTGGCTCTTGATGCCTTGACCCCAGCCTCAGTCCATTCCTTGTGAAGTTCACCCAAATTCTTGAATTGATTTTGCTTGACAAGCCTCTCAAGGCTGCGGTTCTCTCGGTTGGTTGTGCATCTTTTCTTCCACACTTTTTCCTTCCACTCAACTTTCTGTTAACATGCTTGGATACAGCACTCTGTGAACAGCCAGTTTCTTTGGCAGTGAAAGTTTGTGGCTTACCCAACTGCCACATCAGCTGTCTTCCCCATGATTGTGTAGCCTAGTGAGGCTGGTGGGTTTTTGATAAATGTGAGCCAAAATCATCACAATTAAAAGAACCAAAGACTTAAACTACTTCAGTCTGTGTGCAATGAATTTATTTAATACACGAGTTTCACAATTTGAGTTGAATTACTGAAATAAATTAACTTTTCCACGACATTCTAATTTATTGAGATGCACCTGTCTATATATATATATATATATATATATATATAAATGTTACCGTGATTCCTCTGCCAGCTCATTAAAATAAAAGTCATGTGAGAGGAGGCAATGCCTCCATCGAGCTATAATTGGATATGATCGTTTATGATTGGATGTGATTGGTTTGAAGAATGAAGAAAATTATGGTGTTACTGACTAATTATAAAGTAAGTAAACAATTCTCCTGCTTAGATATCACTACTTTGTGTCACATCAAAATGAAACATGAAATGGCTTAAAAACGTGATGACTGTGTCTGTTTTTAGTGAGCATTCAGCTTGATTAAATGAAAGATGTATCTTCGTGTCTGACCTGTGACAATGTTTACAGGGCTTTTATGATGATGACCCAAAACTAAGTTGACTATTAAAAAGTCAACAGCTGAAAATCAGTTCACAAATAAAAATGGAGTGTCTGTTTACAAGTGCAAATAGCCTGCCTTGTTGGCAGATGCTGTTTACACAAACTCCGCCCACCAGCATATGATTACAAAGCATTACAACAGAATATCGTCTAATAACAGCTCCAGTGGCATAGATAGTAAAGTACTTGACTACGTGTTGTTATTTTTAACTGACCCAGCTTGAATCCTACCTTTTCAAATCAGATATCAGGTCAGAAAGGCATTTTCAATAATAATGAAGGAAATAATCAAAAAGCTGATCTTAAAGTGTCAGGCAGGGTTAGGGTAGGTGTAGGGAGGACACCAAGATTTATTGTCCCAATAAGGTTGCATCCATTTAATAATTTGAATTAAAATTATAATTTACACTTAATACCTTGGATATTTTAGTTTTAAGGTAAAATTTTAAGGCAGCTGGGTACCATCCCAGCTTTTAAGCTTACATTGTCACTTAGTACAAATTACCATTTCAAGTTGGCTAAACCTATTTAAGTTGACTGAACTTAAAATTTTAAGCCAGCAGGGTAACAAATTATTTTAAGTTGACTCAACAAACTTTTTTTTTTTTTTTTGTAGCAAATGCAAGACTTACAAAGAGATCAAAAGATCATATTCCTGTCAGTTAAGCCCAGTGAAAATTACTGTGCATTACAAGCTGACAACATGTAAATCTAAATAAATCATTTACTGTGAAAGGAGAGAAGATTTTCCTGCTGGGATCAGCGATATATCAAGAGTGCTGTTAATTATAATATGAAGACACAGTCTCACATTACAGACATCCTTCATCAGAACATAAAAACTTCAACAGCTTAACATAACCAAGGTCATGTGGATGAGGAGATGAAAATAATATTCCACAATAATATCATAGTAAAGACCTGCTCTACATGATTATAAGCATTCAGAAGCACGACTATATGTCTTATAACCAGAAATGTTAGATTACTAAAGTTTGCAGATGAGGTTTCATTTAGTGTTAATGAAAGTTTATGATACAGTCATATGTCTTTTAAATGTATCTGTCTCTGAAAAAAGAGATTTTTCTCTTCAAGCTTTCAAATGTTGTACAATGATATCCATCTGATCATCTGGACAGTTCATTTTCATTTTATCTCTTGCTCTCTAAACTCTAAGAGTGTAATCATAGATTCAGATTCAAAAAACTGTGCCTGAAGTATTTAAGCTCTATTAAAGCATCCGTCCACATGATGAGCGATTTAGTTTTGTTTCATAACCAGCACGTGTGTTTCTCTGTGGAAACTCACAGCAGGAGTTTGAGGAAGATTTCCCCTTGATTGCTGTGTGATGAAAGGCTGGAGAGAAACCACATTCTGATTGATGTGGTGAAACGCCCACAGAGATGTGCCTATAATCTTGGTTAGATCCCAACACTTTCACACCAGCGGTCCAGGATTTCCCTTTCCCTCCACTGACTCAGTTAAAACCTGCTGAGGGTAACTGCTGTATGATACAGAGGGCTACTCATCTTCACTAATTTGACATGCTATAATTGGAAGGTGTTTGATGTAAGATGAGACACCATGTATACAGACACAAGGGACATCTGCCAGAACCTGAAACTGGCACAGAATATGAACAGAAAGCATAAAACAACATTTTGAACAGAAAACCTTTCAAGTAAAATCTAGAGCAACCCCCCAAGCATTAACTGTAAGAAGATGAGATGCTGAAGAAACTGACAAAAGAGGTGAAATACATACATAACCTACTCTACATCAGTCATTGTGTCATTGTGACTCTTTGGATTGTCCATTATACAGTATCTGCCAACGACTCTTTGTGGGAAGAATCTTGTGTACAGGTATATAAATGTCCACTTAAAAAACTATTTTATTTATTAATTTAAATAATATAATATAATATAATTTCTAATGTAATATGAACTATTTTACTGCCATAATTTTAATTTTAAAAAAGAATGTAATATATTTAATATAAATTATAATATTTGAACTATAATGTAGAAAAATCACACTGTCATAAATGTAATGCAAAAAATTAATATAAAAATAAAAGGTAAAATATAATACCTTTTGCACGGTTGTACGTGTAATGCAAAAACTATAATAAATAATATATAAAATAATATAATATAATATAAAATGTGTACATTATAATTTATGTATAGTAGTATTTATTTATTCTGCTTTTTATTCAAGCAGGTTTTAATCTTTTAAATAACAGATTTTAAATAACAGATGCACTGAATGTTCACTCATATAGGTGGAATGTGCAAAAACATGAATCAAATTGCTCCAATGGCAAAATTGTTCAGTTAATCACACTAAATTAATGTTGTAAACTTACAGCCATTTATGTAACATGACAAAATGTTTTAAAACAAAAATAATGTCTAAAAAGTGGGTATGAAACAAGAACATTCAGACTTATCTTCATGTTTCCTTGTATGATTTACAGTGTTTGTTTCTCCAAAGTCCAATATATCTTTTCAATAATGTATACAGGAAAGAGATTTCCAGATTCCCGTTCCCCCATTCCCCTCCAAGCTAGTTTCATTTCTGTTTTTCTGTAATGTTATGTCATCTGCCATGTGTAGAAATTTCAACAAGGTGGCCTGGAAAACCTCCCAGCAGGACACAGACGCTGAGACGAGAACACAAGCCAGCGTTTCATTTACTCTTTTATTCAGGTCACCATTGTGTGTGAGCGGACGGGCGGATGAAACGGTCGATTCACTCTTACTGTAGAGTCCCAGACACAACAAATCATCACAAGATCACAAATAACACATCTGGCAGTGTATTTAAATCCAGCATCCTGTGCAGTTTATCAAGAGTGCAAACTATTGTAACCCTACTTATATATCATGTATGTTTGCACAATAATCCAGTGAATAAATACCCATGTGGTCTGTGCAGCTTCTATTGTCACATGTTCACTGTCACCTATAAACTGTCAGATCACACTCTTAATGGATAGCGTGCCTCTTACCAACATACTTCTTCCACTCTGTGACCTTTGACCTTTGAGGTGCTGTTGAGAAAACAAATGGATTTCATCCTCTTACTCAAGACAATAAACCTAAAACAATGGCATATTTGGGATACACTGTACTGATGTCTTCAGGTTCATCTGGGAAGCTTGTTTTTAAATAATAAGTTCAGAAGTCAGTGCTTTTTTCTTTTTAAGCATAACCAGATATTCAGTAATATTGTGCACTTCAAATAATTGTTTTTGTTGTTACTATACATATATATTATTCTTATCTATTTATCTATATTGGATATGATCGGTTGGATATATTGTTATGATCGAATGTGACTGGTTCATGTTACTACTATAATAATTACATGTACAAGACTGTAAAATAAATAGCTACGTTTTTTAATGTTTAATGTTCATATGTTCTTCTTGTTTTTTGAAAAAAGTTTATAGAACTTTATTTATGTAACTATATTATATAACTTGTTTAGTTTATCTTTTCAACCTGTTTATGTAATGCAATTCCATACAGTGATAAGCAATTATCAGCAATTGAAGTGATGTGAAAATATGATACTGCCTATGCATACCAATGAACCATGAAGAGCGAAGATGTGTAAAAGATGTGTATATTTTAACTGATGCTTAATATATTTTATCCTCTTGTTGATATAGAAATGTATGCTTCATAATTGCATAAAAATGTGTTTTTTCAAGCTAGTTTTTAACTAATCTTCATCAACAGTAAACAAAATATGTACAAACTAATTTGTAACAGTTAAAATAAAATCTCAAAAGTATTTTTTAAAGAAGTGCACACAGAAAATCCTGAGAAATCTTGTCAGTGATTTTCAGCTTTTGCTGATGTGTCTGTCCGGTGGGATTTTGAAGAAAAAAGGTCTTTGTAATTCAGTGGCTAAGTGTGGCGGAAGTTACGGCACTGTGGACTCATTCATGCATGCTCATCCTGTAAATACAGAAGGCTGCAGAGTTTTGATTGAGACACATGATTTATCCACAGACATTTCCTGTGGTGTAAAGATGGCCACATGTTTCCAACAGACCAATTTGGAGTAGACACCACAGTTACATCACTTGAAGCTGCTCTTGCATAGTGGTTGCGGAAAAACACTGGTAACAAGTAGAGGTAAACGGGTAAAATCCATGGAATAAGATGTCAAAATCGGAATGCAAATAATTTTTTATAGAATACGGTTATCAAAGACGTACATACAATGGATGAAAACTGCTATGATTACTCTATATTTAAAGCATAAATTTGATTTAAACAATAGTATAATATTCACATATGCTGTTCATAGGGGACGTATTGTATTAGTCCTACAGTTACAGCATCAAATATTATTTAAACCTATTACTATTAACATTTTTACATAACATTTATTTATTTTATCTCACAATTCTGACTTTTTTTCTCACAAATGCAAGTTTATATCTCCTAATTCAGACTTTATAACTCAAAAATAGTGAGTTTGTCAATTCTGAAGGAAAAAAGCCAGAAGTGTTGGATATAAACTATTCTGAGCCGAGGGGAAAAGAGAGAATGGCGAGTTGTTTTTCCTTATTGTAAGATATAAGCTTGGAATTGCAAGTATAAAGTCAGAATTTTGAAATATAAAATCAAATTTACCTTTTTTTATTCTTTTATTCCATGTCTCCATAGACTGCCACTTGAAAACTGTCATTTTCTGTCACCAAATAAGCTCACAAAAACGTCATCCCTGTTTCAGATCTGTAAGACTATCCCACTATCTAACATCAGTTTCGCTGAATAACAGTGCTTATCGCTGAGTGACAAGCTCTTGTAATATGTAGAGCACGTTTTGAAAATGACATCTAATCTTTTAAAATGTAATTATTTTGTACCTCATCCGTGTAATTCTCTAGCCGTAAAGGCTATCTCTTCAGGGTTTTCTGCAACCATGATGTGCGCGCATCCTGAATGTTTACAAACCTATAACTGGTCTGTAGTGTATTATAAAACAGATTCATTTCAGAACTGTCCTTTCTTGAATATGTAACCCTTTTACACCCACTGAATCAAATTACATGGTGATTGAGGATCATTTAGCATCTAGCTGCATAGCAGAGACAAATCCAACAGGTGAAATCTTTATATTAGATTGGACACCTGTTCACACACAAACACATGCATACTACAACACACACAAATGCACACACAGCTTTGCTCTGTAACTCAGAGTGAAACACAGAGAGATTACCATGTGCCAGTCGACAGCTGGGAAGAGCTAGTGTTACAAAAGCAACAATAGTCTGAGTGTTTGTGTGTATGTGTGTGTGAGAGAGAAGCCCAGCTGAGATTGAGACATTCTGATACACAATCTCTGTTGTTGTTTTTTTTTAAATCAAATTAAAATTTCTTCATCTACAACATGGATAATGAAACATATTTAGGGATCCTCAGCAGAGAGCAAAAATAAGGGTGACATAAAAAGGCTTTGTACCTGCACCTTAAACCTACTGGTCTCAAACCAGGAAGCACAGAGTCAAAGTCTGGGTGCTCCGGAACAACATCGACAACTGTGATGGACAAGACTGCTGCAAAACAAATTGGACTGTACAAAACTATATTTACCCTTGTGAAAAAGAATTGTATTGAATTTTAACTTCTGTACTTCAAATCACCGGAGTATATTATTGCAGGTAATATAATATTAATTAAACAAAAGGCCACTTAAGTGTACTTAGAGTACACTTTCATATGTTTCTTAACACATTTAAGTGCACTTTTTAAAATTGCACTTTAAAATAATGTCAAAAGTTTTACTTTTGCAATTATTGTTTAAATGATGTGCTTTAAAGAAGCAATAATAATTTTTTACCAAAATTACTAAATCACATGCAATATTTGATTGTAGTTTTAGCTGTAGTGTGTTATTTGTTATTACACTTAAAATTATTATATTTTAAATGTACTAAGTTTATTTAAATACCTGACATACAAGTTTCAATAACATTAACATATATTTTAGTTTACTATAAATGCTTGTCAATACATTCAGCAGTACACTGAAGCAATTATGAAAAGCTGCATATATATTAAGTACTTAGGTGGGTCAAAAAAACACTGCTAAGTTCAACTAACTGCATTTAATATAAATGTAAATTATAATTAATTTGCATTTAATTGTGAATAGCATGGAAGTGTCCGAAACCACTGCATTTAGTTCACATGTAATACAGTATATTCGTTTGAAGTGTATCATCTCCATTTAAAGTATTATTTTAAAAAGTATGCTGAAGTGTACTTGAGTTTCACAAGGGTGTAAATCAACCACTACACATTGTATGTGCTAAATATTTAATATACTTCTAAACACTGCATCAAAACCAGCTTGTTAGGACAAAACTTAATTTTTGATTTGTAATATGCATTGCTAAGAACTTCATTTGGACAACTTTAAAGGCGATTTTCTCAATATGTAGATTTTTTTGCACCCTCAGATTCCAGATTTTCTAGTTTCTCTTTCTAAGTGTGACAGTCATTTTTCAAAATTTATTTGAAAATATTTGACCGATGAATAGTGCAACCAACCAATCACTATCAAGCATTCCATAAAACTGCCAAATGCACAAATATATGCAAATACATTTTTTTTCCGCAACATCTCTTGCTTCTTGGCATTGAGCAAACGTGACATCACTGAAGCCTGACGGTGCATGTGAGTATGAAGTCGCCAGCCAGACTGTGGCCCTATCTGACTTTAGTTATCACTGTTGCCATCTGTTTGATTCACTCTCATGTAACCCATGGCAACTGAAACTTTCGCTGACCACAATTTTCTACTATTAATTTTCACATATCCACCACAGTAACTGTTACATCTTAATTTTGCGTTTTAAATCTCGCGTACTTCAATATGTACTAATAGGCTATCTAGTGCATTCCTCAAAAGCATCATGAGCAAATCTGATCGTAAATCCGCGACCATCGTGGAGAAAATAAACTGTAACTGACTCGCCCTTACCTGCCGGGAAGTCCAGTGCACGCACTTTCCAGATGTTATGATTGACAGCTCGCGTGGTAAAAACAGTCGCAACATATTAAAACTCACTAAAAGTCCGTTTCTTCATATCAAATCAACCCAGACAGCTGGCAAAA